>NW_027009486.1:37500-42500 GCF_036934945.1 Oncorhynchus masou masou | reverse complement strand
TAGAACTCACCTCACCAATAAAATAATCTTGAAACAGACGATCGCTGATGTGTGTTATTTTTCTCCAGGGCTGGTTGTTGGATCCCCCTGCCTCGACTCTGCCCGCGCAGCGCGCTCTCTGGGACAATCCAAGCTGTCAATCAAACCCCTGCGGCGGCACATGGAGGCTAAGCCCGCCCATTTTCTACCGTAATACCTTAACTATAATACGAATAGCCACTTCTACTGTAGTATGATGCTGTGCAGTATCTGAGAGTAGGGCTGAGATTCAACCCGTTGTGCTGCAGATCCACTGTTTCGCGCGATTGAAATCTAAATCTCAGGTCCTCGGATACGGCATTCACGGTAAAACGCAGCATATATCGGCTCAATCGGAAATCATCTTTCCATTTCAATCATTGTTGAACAGACTGAGAACTTCGACTTACTTCTGGGGCAGAAGTTAAATTGAGCTCTAGGCCTGATTCAATAATGCAGCGTTTTCCATGAATGCAGTATCCGAACATTGCCTTTACATTTCGTCGCTTCTAAACAGTGGATTCCTACTCTTAGACACAGCACCATACTACAGTAGAAGTGAGTATGCGTGGTATAGAAGTTATTAAGGATGTCGATTTTCCAGGGAGTAGTGCTCTGGCCTCTTCACCACCTGATCCCATGGATCTAGCCCCATTCAGCTCAATCTCTCTCGAAATCAACCTGTCAAATTAGTGGCAGAGGTGAGACGGGTTTTGTAGGAGCATACCTGTTGGCATGTGGGGGCTCGTCTTAATGCAGGGCAGGAGCAAAAGCCTGCAGCGGTCTCCAGGAGATGATCATGTAACAGGCCCAATGTGGGTAATCCTGCAGGAGGGTTGGCCAGGGTTTGGGGAAATAAAGAGGACATGAAACCTTTGTATTACATAGAACGTCTGTTGTACTGCACGTGACTCATCTATTGTCACTGAGGATGATGAATGTGTTATTGTACACCTGCCCAGGGACTGCATGGGGAAAACACTCCAATGCAAGTCATTAGTGAAAATAAATGTCTGAGAAATAAATCCTGACCTGTTTGTTATACCTGGCTCACCCTCAATGCATCAGATTCAGCCTCTGCTGCTCACCCTCAGGAGTTTATGTTTTCATTGTGCATGGTCTCAAATTGACATGACAATAAAACTATATTGAGTTGATCAAAATGCATTCCTGTGCCATACTCTGCTGCTAACTCAACAGAAGAACATTATACATCACAGCTTTGACATACTATTTAGACTGAGCTGCGAAGAGAATCAGTCTTGGCAATTTATGTTAGGAAAACACTCCAATGCAAGTCATTAGTGAAAATAGACTGTAAAAAATGTCAGGCAGTTCGAAGAGAAATAAATCCTGTTAATTTATCTCTAGTCAAAAGCCTATTTAGACTGTAAACCTACATACCTGCTGCTCACCCTCAGGCAGATCAAAATGCCATTCATACTATTTAAGAGTTACAAAGATCAAAATGCCATTCATACTATTTAGACTGTAAACCTACATACCTGCTGCTCACCCTCAGGCAGTTGAAGAGTTACAAAGATCATAAAATGCCACCTGCTTCATACTATTTAGACTGTAAAACCAAGAGTTAAGAAGACATACCTGCTGCTCACCCTCAGGCAGTTCGAAGAGTTACAAAGATCAAAATGCCATTCATACTATTTAGACTGTAAACCTACATACCTGCTGCTCACCCTCAGGCAGTTCGAAGAGTTACAAAGATCAAAATGCCATTCATACTATTTAGACTATTTTGGGTAGATAGACAATGACATAGACACTTTGACATTGAACAAAGGTCACTGCTTGCATTAAATAAATATTGTCGCATTCCATACTATTTCACGCCATCCAGGCCGTTACAAAGATCAAAATGCCATTCATACAGTGCGGACAGAATTCAAGAGGGTTTATCTTGGGGGATATTTGCATGTTTGTTTGCTAAGAGTTACAAAGATCAAAATGCCATTCTCCCTCTAGACACTTTCATTGAACAAAGGTCACCCTCTCTCTTGCTCTTGGGGGATATTTGCATGTTTGTTTGCCACTCTCCTCTCCTTCACCCCTCTCTTGCTCTAATCATGTACCCCCTGTCCCTGTAACTCTTTGATGGGTGGAAAGCATTGACATATGACATCGTAGAAGACATATTAAGAGCTGTGTGTGCAGAGATACCCCCTCCTATCGATCTGGCGCTGGAACTGTGGGAGTCCGGAAGAGTCATCCATACCCCCTGACAAGAACAGACAAGCCCTCTCTCTCTTTCTTTTCTCTGTCAGAGCAGCTGGTCAGGACATCACACCCTGACGCCTGAACTATTTCTAGTGTGTACGTGTGTGTACTTGTGTACCCGTGTGGTTACGCGTGCGTGTGCTTGTGTGTGTGTACGTGTGCGGATGTATGTTTGTATTGATTGGGACATCTGCTTATGAATGGGACCACTTGTAGTGAATCAGGTAGTCTTCCAATATGACAGAAGTGAACTCTGTTGTGAACTGGGTTCAGAGTGTTTCTAGCACTAAATCTGGAGTGGCACACTAATCCATATAGGATTGGCCTAAAGCAGTGCACTAGTACATAGAACATTGCAGACAGACATTAAATCTGTTCTAGTATGTCTAGATCTGTCCTGGCCACATTGCTCTTCATTCCATGAGTTCCTGCCCAGAGTTCTAACCTCATGTCGCCATGCCCCCACACATTAGACAATGGAAATGGCCTGTGTGTGTGTGTGTGTGTGTGCGTCAGGTCCATATTTGAGAAGAGGCATTTGTTTCACAGTTGTTTCCCTGAATTGCCAAGCAGGCTTATCTCATCTTCCTCTCTTCTCCACCTCCCTAACTTCATTTGGTAATGTTAGTGTCACAGTGGAGTCTGTTCCAAAGCATATATTCGGCTGTGTGTGTGTGTGTGTGTGTGTGTGTGTTCATCAAAGGGAGAACGGAACCCTATTATGACATCAAGGTCGATGACATCATTGCGGACTGGGTGTTGGTTATGGGTCTGGAATGTGTGTGACTAAGGGGAGGGCTTTAAAGTCAAGGCTGGGATCTCATTGGCTATCGGCTTCGTCTGGGGTTCTGTAAATTTCAAGACAATCATCATTCAACACACACACATGCACAGACACGTGGGAGAGGAGAAAACATAACACCACAGTGTAGTTACTACTGTGAGCCACAGGAAAGGGACATTCTGAGACGAAAGAGGCCATCCTAATGATGCTTACTCAATGTATTAACTAGGTACTATGAGTAAGCATGCTACATACTATTTAGAACACACTGTTTAGTCAAATCTATCTATACAAAATTGCACAACAAAAAAATAAACATGATGTTTGTTTTCGACGCACTTTTGTGTTGCACAATCGTTGTACTCCGCCATTCATGTCTTCTCCACAACCTTAAATCGTCTTTATTTCAATTCAGTTTTAAAAGAAAACAAAGGGAAAGAAACAAGGAAAGATGAAAAGAAGGAAGCCATGCGAACACAAGAACATCTACTGAAGCCTGCGAACACAAGAACATCTACTGAAGCCTCATCAACCTGGAAGTAAAACATCAGATAAGAGAAAAAAATCTCAGTAAAAGTTTAAAACAGACATACATTTCAAAGTAAAAGTTGTTTAAAACAGATACATTTCAAAGTAAAAGTTGTTTAAAACAGATACATTTCAAAGTAAAAGTCCTCATTGCGGCACAAGTGTCTCCGGTCATAGGCAGTTCCATCATGGCTTCTCACCCTGCCCCTGCACCTAGTACAGAGCAGATGTGTGTGTGTTCCCAGGGCAGTCAGCAAAAAGAGCAGATTGTTTGCATAGAGTCAGACACAGCAGTGTCTTATAAACGTGTGTGTGTGTGTCTCTCTATCGCAGCACGAGTCTCTAAAGGGAGGAGCTACCAGTGTGCTCAATCCAGTCACAGCAAGATGCTCCTTATTACCCAATCAGATTATCAAACTGATTGATAGGTGATTGACAAATTGATTGACAGTCAATTGTCTGGTGGGCGTGTCCCTCTATGACCTCCGACCAATCATCCTTGTGCATTTGGGTCACCGCCATATAACTGAACCCCGTCGAGCCACACAGCACCACAGCAACACAAAGCATCAGATACATCATCTTTACACAATGGCAACACTATGTAGAGTTAAATACACATTTACAATGGATATATAGGGACAGATTGTCACTCTTAAAGAAAACACACACCCACAAATACACGCACACGCACACACACATCATGCTATTTGAACATCCCCTTTGGTGACACATGAAAACGCCTGTTAGCTTTACAGCTCTGTTCCACGTGTCGACAGCGCGCCTTGTGGCTAGCAAGTGTGTGTGTGTGTCACTTCTGCATATGTCCATTTTGGTTTTTACAGTAACATCTCTACCAGAGAGATAGTTAGTTGGTTACAGCTAAGTCTATGTACACTGGGGTTGATTTGTGACGCAGCCTCTGCTATGAGAGAACTCTTTGAAAAGTATACGGCCGGAATATACAGTACATGCGTTTTATCTCAAACTGAATTAAACATTTGACTAATTCTAAATGAATCAAACACACAATGGCCCGCCTTATCAAACTACTTAACAGTAACATTCTGAAATAGAACACTGAAAATGAGGTTTATAAACGGAGAACGCTGACAGCCGTGTTCCAACAGCTCCCTTTTCCAAACGGCACAAGTCTCTAAGAGCAGCCAGCAGTATAACTAGTGACCACAAGATGGCGGTGTTTTGCACAGAGCTGTGTGTATGTACAGTGTGTGTGTGTGTGTGTGTGTGTGTGTGTTGGTTAGCTGATTGTATAGTAGTTGATTGTCAGTGAAAAATCTCCATATGGCAGTAATTATACACATAACACAGGAAGTATCTCCACATCAGGATTTGTGCTTTCTTACTTCTACATGTTAAACATGTTAAGACACATTATTACACCAAACACAGTCTTTGGGATGACACAAACACA
>NW_027009486.1:0-25000 GCF_036934945.1 Oncorhynchus masou masou | reverse complement strand
GACTCCTTGATAAACATGACGTTGATAGGTGAGGACGAAGATGACGATAGAGAGGAGAGGATGAAGATGACGATGATAGGAGAGGATGAAGATGACGATGAGAGAATGAAGGTGACGTTGATAGGAGAGGATGAAGATGACGATGATAGGAGAGGATGAAGGTGATGATAGGAGAGGATGAAGATGATGATAGGAGAGGATGACGATGATGATAGGAGAGGATGAAGATGATGATAGGAAAGGATGAAGATGACAATGAGAGGATGAAGGTGACGTTGATAGGAGAAGATGAAGGTGACGATGGTTACTTTATTGCATCCGTTTCTTAGGTAGCGGTTCAAGTTCAAAGCTGATTCAAATTCCCAGCTGGTGATTGTGGAGGGTGCAGCAAAACCCCTGAGAGCCAGATGAACCCCAGACCGGCCCTGGTGTAGAATTACAGACAGGACTACTAGACAACCAACAGTTCCATGGAGTCTACAGTCTATCTACAGACCACAGCTCTATAATTCTCTCTTCTTTTCAGTTGTTCACTCTCTCCATGCAATGGATTCCAGCTTTCTATTTATTTTCTCCAAAGTATTTGATTCTCTCCATTCTGTCCAACGGAACGAGGGATGCTTCCTTTCACGTATCCAGGAGAACAGATTGAAGGAGACAAGAACAAAAAGAGTAACAGAATATATCGGAAAAGAAAAGAGTCCCCCAAGAGAAGAAAATGAGTCCACAGAGAAACGAAGGAAGATCCAACTGGACAGTGTTCCAGGTCGGTTCTGAGTCCACCTGCAGCTAGCTGGTTCTCACTCCATGTCTGCTAGCCTCACACACACACACACACACACTCAAACACACACTCACACTCTTTTCTCAATCAAACTTCCTGTTGCTTCACTTCCACAGAAACACTCTCTAATATTGACAAATACTGTCGACCCCCACTCAGACACACCTATATTTTCTCTCTCTCTCTCAGGGTTGAGTCTGTAGCTTATCCGTGCGTGTGCGCTGATATTATCCGTGTGTTAGCTCCTAGCGTATCTTGTAAAACCATAGCGGCGGCCAGCCGGTGGCTATACGTGGCCCAACAGTGTGCTTCTCTCTGGGGTATAAAAGTTCCTGTCTCCCCTGTGGTTCTCTGGTTCTACGGTATAGTCCTTCTGTAGCCTGTCGCTCTGAGAATCAAACTGAGAGACCAACTCTGGGAAATATGAGACAGGCCGAGGTCTGGCTGCGACACACACACACACACACACACACACACACACACACCGGCTGTCCTGAGCTAAAGGGTAGGGCGGGGGGTTTGGTTTGGTCGTGTTGCATATCTGTGTGTTCCCCGCTCCCCTGCCCCCCATCCCCTAGCATCACTGGCTAAAGTTAGCCTCAACAGTATTCTGGATGTTCTGCGTGAAGTCTGGACTGGAGGATCGCTCAGCCCCATCTAGTGGCCGTGGCTGTGTATTACCAGGAATCCTCAATGCTGGTCTACAGTGCGACTGTATGTTGAGCCTGTCAACCAGTGCCCAGTCTACTAACCAAATGGTAAAACCTCTGTGGCTACTGGCCACGCCAGGTGCAGCGGAGTTACAGGTAGACCAGAAGGCTGCACGGGGGAGAGTCTCACAATCTATAACAGGGGTGACCAATCCTCTTACTACAGAGCTACAGGGCGTGCAGGGCTTTGTTACAGCCCTGCTCTAACACACCTGATTCAGCTTATCAATGTCCTGATGAACCCCTTACTAACAGAATCAGGTATGTTAGGGCAGGGCTGGAACTAAACGCTGCAGGAAGTTGGAGGAGATGATTGTTGACGCGTACCAGTTGGTAGTAGAACTGAACAGTGCTACAGCTGACAGGAGGGGAGAGAGTTACGACAGGAACATCAGACACGCTCGACATGAAGTGAATAATCCCACCGTGTGTGTGTGTGTGTGTGTGTGTGTGTGTGTGTGTGTGTGTGTGTACGTGTGTACGACACAAACCCTCAGTGAGGAGTCACCCACGCACGTACGCACGCACGCACGCACGCACACACACACACACACACACACACACACACACACACACACACACACACACACACACACACACACACACACACACACACACACACACACACACACACACACACACACAACACACACACACACACACACACACACACACACACTGCCACCTCCAAGAGCTGGAGAAGTTCTAATACTTGTAAATAGCACAGTAAGTCTCTCTCTTTGCCTGCATGATTTAAAATGCACATTGTCTCAATGGTTCTGTGGCTCACACGACTTTGTTGTGGTTTTCTGTTGCAACTGCTCAGTGCTATTATTAGTAGCTCGGTCCACCATCAGCATAGCGTTTTTATGTAGCTAAACGGTGCTGGCAGTGGAATCATGCTAAAAGCTATCTGCTATTTGTGACAGCTAAAATGTGGGTTGGTTGTTCCTAAAGCACCCCTGCACTTGGTGAGTCATAAATCTCAGCGATAAGCGCAGATGAGTGTGTGTGTGTGTGTGTGTGTGTGTGTGTGTGTGTGTGTGTGTGTGTGTGTGTGCGCATGTGTGTGCGTGCGTGTGTGTGTGTGTGTGTGTGTGTGTGTGTGTGTGTGTGTAAGCGGACCCTGAACAGATGTCATTGACCCAGCTGCGTGCTCTTTTCCTCGCTGACCAACTGACAGGCTTCTCCTCTCTTCCGTCTCTCTTCCGCTAACCTCCTTCTCTCCTCCCCTAACCTCTTCTTCTTTTCCTTTGTCTTTTGTAAAGGAGTGGGGCAGTACAGAATTAGAGAGAAAAGAGGAGAAAAGAGAGCGCTGTAATAGCAGTGGATTGGAGTCCATGCTGCAGCGGTATTTGTGAACCAGAGGTAGTGACTTAAACCGGTCCGCTAGACTGACCCTAGGCCTTGTCCTCCCCTCCTCCTGCCCTCCCTTTTCCTCTACCCTTCTCTTATCGCTTTCCGCCCCTCCTCTCTCCCTCTCCTCCTCACTTCTCTCCTCCCTCTCCTGGTCTCTTCTCCCCTCCCTCCTCCTCCTCTCTTCTCCCCTCTCCTCCTCTCTTCTCTCCTCCCATCTCCTCCTCTTTCTCTCCTCCCCCTCCTCCTCCTCTCTCCTCCCCTCTCCTGCCCTCCCTTTTCCTCTACCCTCCTCTTATCGCTCTCTCCTCTCCCTCCTCTCGCCTCCCCTCCACCCTCCTCCTCTCTTCTCCCTCCCCTCCTCTCCTCTCTTCTCCCCCTCTCCTCCTTCTCCTCCCTCCTCCTCCTCTCTCTCCCCTCCCTCCTCTGTTCACCTCCCCCGCCTTTTTCTCTCCTCCCCTCTACTCTTTCTCCCCTCTCCTCCTCTCTCTCTCCCCCTCCCCTCCTTCTGTCCTCTTCCGCTCTCACCCTCCTCCCTCTTCTCTCCTCCCCTCTACTCCTCTCTTCTCCCCCCGCCTCTCCTCCTCTCTTCCCCCTCCCCTGCCTCCCTCGGCTCTCCTCCCTCCTCTCTTCTTCCTCCCTCTCCTCCCTCTCTACTCCCCTCCCCTCCTCTGTTCTCCCTCCCCTGCTCCTCCTCTCTTCTCTCCTCCCCTCCCTCCTCTCTTCTCCCCTCTCTCCTCCTCTCTTCTTCTTGCCTCCCCTCTCCTCCTCTCTTCTCTCATCCCCTCTCCTCCTCTCTTCTCCCCTCTCCTCCTCTCTCTTCCTCCCCTCCCCTCCTCCTCTCTTCTCCCCCTCCCCCTCCTCTCTCCCTCCCCGCTTCCTCGCTCCTCCTCCTTCTCCCCTCCCCTCTCCTCCTCTCTTCTCCCCTCTCCCCCCTCCTCCTCTTCTCCCCTCTCCCCCTCTCTCTCCCTCCTCCCCTTCTCCTCCTCTCTTCTCCTCCTCCCCTCCTCTCTTCTCCCCTCCCCTCCTCTCCCTCTCTCTCCTCCCCCTCTCCTCCTCTCCTTCTTCGCCTCCCCTCTCCTCCTCCTCTCTTCTCCCCCCTCCCCCTCTCCTCCCTCTTCTCCCCTCCCCTCTCCTCCTCTCTTCTCCCCTCCCCTCTCCTCCTCTCTTCCTCCCCTCTCCTCCCCTCTTCTCCTTCTCCCTCTCCTCCTCTCTTCTCCCCTCTCCCTCTCCTCCCCTCTCCTCCCCTCCCCCTCTCCCTCCTCCTCTCCTCTCTCTTCTCGCCTCCCCTCCTCCTCTCTTCTCCCCCTCCTCCCTCTCTTCTCGCCTCCCCTCTCCTCCTCCCCTCTCTCCTCCCCTCCTCCTCCCTCTTCTCCCCTCTCTCCCTCCTTCTCGCCCCCTCTCCTCCTCCTCTTCGCCTCCGCTCTCCCCCTCTCTTCTCTCCTCCCCTCTCCTGCCCTCCCTTTTCCTCTACCCTCCTCTTATCGCTTCCGCCCTCCTCTTTCTCCCCTCGCCTCTCCTTCTCTTCTCCCCTCCCCTCTCCCTCCTCCCCTTCCCCTCGCCTCTCCTCCTCTCTTCTCCCCTCCCCTCCTCTGTTCTCGCCTCCCCTCTCCTCCTCTCTTCTCTCCTCCCTCCCTCTCCTCCCTCTTCTCCCCCTCCCTCTCTCTTCTCCCTCCCCCTCTCCTCCTCTCTTCTCCCCCTCACCTCTCCTCCCCTCTTCTCCCCTCACCCTCCTCCTCTCTTCTCCCCTCACCTCTCCTCCTCTCTTCTCCCCTCTCCCTCCCTCTCTTTCGCCTCCCCTCTCTCCTCTCTTTCTCTCCCCTCCCCTCTCCTCCCCTCTCTTCTCCCCTCTCCTCCTCTCTTCTCGCCTCCCCTCCCCTCCTCTCTTCTCTCCCCTCACCTCCTCCTCCTCTCTTCTCCCCTCTCCTCCTCTCTCTCCCCCTCCCTCTCCTCCCTCCTTCTCCCCTCCCCCTCCTCCTCTCTTCTCGCCTCCGCTCTCTCCTCCTCCTTCTCTCCTCCCCTCTCCTGCCCCCTCCCTTTTTCCTCTACCCTCCTCTTATCGCTTTCTGCCCCTCCTCTCTTCTCTCCCCTCCCTCCTCCTCTCTTCTCCCCTCTCCCTCCTCTCTTCTCCCCTCTCCTCTCCTCTCTTCTCCCTCCCCCCTCTCCTCCTCTCTTTCTCCTCCCCTCTCCTCCTCTCTTCTCCCCCTCTCCTCCTCTCTTCTTGCCTCCCCTCTCCCCTCTCTCTCTCCCTCCCTCTCCTCCTCTCTTCTCCCCTCTCCTCCCCCTCACCTCTCCTCCTCTCTTCTCCCCCTCCCCTCTCCTCCTCTCTTCTCTCCTCCCCCTCTCCTCCTCTCTTCTCCCTTCTCCTCCTCTCTTCTCGCCTCCCCTCTCCTCCTCTCTTCTCCCCTCACCTCTCCTCCTCTTTTCTCTCCTCCCCTCTCCTCCTCCTCTTCTCCCCTCTCCCTCCTCTCTTCTTCTCGCCTCCCCTCCTCTCTTCTCGCCTCCCCTCTCCTCCCCTCACCTCTCCTCCCTTCTCCCCTCCCATCTCCCTCCCCTCTCCTCCTCTCTTCTCCCCTCCTCTCTTCCTCTCTTCTCCCCTCCCCTCTCCTCCTCTCTTCTCGCCGCCACTCTCCTCCTCTCTTCTCTCCTCCCCTCTCCTGCCCTCCCTTTTCCTCTACCCTCTTCTTATCGCTTCCGCCCCCCCCTCCCTCCTCTCTCCTTCCCTCCCTCTCCTCCTCTCTTCTCTCCTCCCCTAATCTCTTCACTTTTAAGTAAACAATTACTAACAAGTTGTTATTCTTCAATATTTCAGAGAAAGGTCAACAAACCTTCAACACATGCTACCTTTCCCTTATCCACTAGCGATAGCTAGTGCATTAGCTGGAAGTACTCGTTATTGACGTGTGGTGTAAGAAGAGTGTTATAATTAAGTTGGACTGGCTTGAACACTCAAATCAACAACAGTTGGATACTTGTTTTCACAACACATTTATGAAAGTGCCATAAAATGAACTGCCAGTGTTACTGTGATGTCCTTTATTGTTGTCAAATGGTACAAGGGGTTGGCTTAACTCTATAGGCTTATTTCTGCTGCAGCAACTAGGCAGACTTCACACACACACACACACACACACACACACATACTTGAAAATAGGCATGCATAAATGCCATCTCTGTGGTAACGACCCTTGGCTTGGATTGGATTCATCGGTCGGAATGTTCTTAGGGCAACCGTGCCAACAACGAGGAAACCCATTTCACATCTCTGCTCTATTCCCAGACTCACTTCCTCTCCCAACACACACACACACACACACACACACACACACACACACACACACACACACACATGTGCGCGCACATCCGCAGAAAAGAGGGCACTATGTGTCTGAGTTAGAAGCTGCCCAGACCCAGTAGTTAACACATAACACAGACTATTTCCTAACTATTTCAGAAACCTGCCAGATTGCACTGTAACATATATGTTCTCTCTCTCCTAGACCCACTCAGATCCAGATAAACACCTGCTCCTCCATCTCTTCTACCCTCCCTGTACACCTGTAGGGCTGTAGCAGTACCCCTCCCCCAGCAGACCCCTGCAGTACTCCCTCTCCTCCAGCAGACTTGTACTGCAGTACACCTGTCCTCCAGCAGCTGTACTGCAGTACCCCTGTCCTCCAGCAGACCCCCCAGTACCCCTCTCCTCCAGACCTCTTGTACTGCAGTACCCCTGTCCTCCAGCAGACCTCTTGTACTGCAGTAGCAGACCTGTCCTCCAGCAGACCTCTTGTACTGCAGTACCCCTCTCCCCCAGCAGACCTCTTGTACTGCAGTACCCTCTCCTCCAACAGACCTCTTGTACTGCAGTACACCTGTCCTCCAGCAGACCTCTTGTACTGCAGTACCCCTGTCCTCCAGCAGACCTCTGGTACTGCAGTACCCTGTCCTCCAGCAGACCTCTGGTACTGCAGTACCCCTGTCCTCCAGCAGACCTCTTGTACTGAAGTACCCTCTCCTCCCAACAGATGGAGGTAGAGCTCCTAGATGAAGCAGGAGGGGGATGAAGTTGGCCCTGGTGAATGTCTCCTGTTTAACTCTGTGTGTTAACAGCAGAGTAAAACTAGATGACAGCAGAGAGCTGCAGGACACACAGACACACACACACACTTATTACAAATGTAGGAAGTTGTGTAAACAGACAATGGTTACTAAGGTGACCGGAGAGACTGTTACATGTTAATCCTTACCTCTGTGTGTGTGTGCATGTGTGTGTGTGTGCATGTGTGTGTGTGTGTGTGTGTGTGTGTGTGTGTGTGTGTGTGTGTGTGTGTGTGTGTAGAGGAATGTGATGTCATCAAGTGTAGTTCTTCAGATGTTGTTCTCTATTCTCTCTCTTTCTATGTGTGTGGTTCTGGGAAATATTGTTTGGGCAATATCCCAGCCTGCACTGGGAGTGGTGTATGATGTCACCATGGGACTGGAGGCTTCGTGTGTGTGTGTGTGTGTGTGTGTGTGTGTGTGTGGTGTGGGTGTGTGGTGTGTGTGTGTGTGTGTGTGTGTGTGTGTGTGTGGGTGGGGTGGCTAACCTTGGAGGCTATTGTCAGTGTTGGAAACCCTTACACACAGCAACACTGACTCCATGAGTCCAAGGTGTGTCTGTGTGTATTTTTGTGTTAGAGAGGGAAGTAGTGGGAAAGTGGGGGAGGGGGCTTCTTTCACCGCTTGGCTGGGCTTCCTGCTGTGACCTCATTTCCTGTGGAAGCATTCGGGAGCTGATGTCATTAAGTAACGGCCCCAAGACAACAACCCCAACAACCCCTTCATCTTGTCGACCTCTTCTCTTTTCTCACATGTTTTCCTTCAGCTCTATTATCTTGTGCCTGGCTTCTGTCCCGAATGGCACCCTAGTGCCTAGGGCCCTAGTCAATGGAATAGGGTGCCATTTGAAATGCAGTCACTGTAGAAGGGTAGGAGGACGGTTGGCTACCCTCATTTCTGTTCTGGGCTCCAAATGACTAGTCTGTTCTCTGCTGTCTGTTCTGCTAGTCTTGTCTTGCTCTCTGCTCTGCATTCGACTGGCTTGCCTGGCCTTGGATTCATCTGGCCTTGCCTCCTGGTCTCCATGGTGATTAATGGGAACACTCTGACAGGTGCAGAAAGGCCTATATTACTCTGTCACCAGACACACACACACACACACACACACACACACACACACACACACACACACACACACACACACACACACACACACACACACACACACACACACACACACACACACACACACACACACACACACACACACACACACACACAAACACACTGCCTTTGGACCCCTGTGTCGCACTTCAGTATGACTGACAGGGTAATGTTTAATTAGGACATGGGGCGGGGTTGGCACTGGGGTGTATTTGCATAATCTGCAGAGTGCCAAAGAGGCATCGGGTGTCAGAAAGTCCACACACACACACACACACACACACACACACACACACACACACACACACACACACACACACACACACACACACACACACATAGCTATTCCTAAACTCAGCTGTGACCTAACAGTAGCAATGGGTCAGCCTACCCTTTGGCGACAGACACTCACACAAACACATGCACACACACACACACACACACACACACACACACACACACACACACACACACACACACACACACACACACACACACACACACACACACACACACACACACACACACACACACACACACACACACACACACACACACACACACACACACACACAGGGTCCGTTTACACTGTGGCGACAGTGAGTCTGTTAGCAAGATGCCGTAGCAGACAGATTTAGGTCCCCATCACACCTCTATCTGTCAGCCTAGTGTGTGTGTGTGTGTGTGTGTGTGTGTGTGTGTGTGTGTGTGTGTGCGCGCTGGTAACAACACCATTAACATTCCCAATGCCAACAGCCCCCACCCTCTCCTGCTGTGCTCAAATCAGCCCTCACTCACACACACACACACACACACACACACACACACACACCCGTTCTGCTACAACAACAGAGACTGGTCCCAAAATAACACTTCAACCAATCAGAGAGGAGAGACTGTGAGTGTACCACTTCATCTACATTCATCTCTCTCTCTCTCTCTCTCTCTCTCTCTCTCTCTCTCTCTCTCTCTCTCTCTCTCTCTCTCTCTCTCTCTCTCTCTCTCTCTCTCTCTCTCTCTCTCTCTCTCCTTGTCATCCCTCCATCTCTCTTTCCGTCTCCCTCTCCTGTCTGTTGATTGACCATGCGGTGTAACCTTACTCCATGTATGTAGGCCACATACAGGGCCTTCAGAAAGTGTTCACAACCCTTGACTTTCTCCACATGTTGTTGTGTTACAGCCTGAATTTAAAATGGATTAAATTGAGATGTTGTGTCACTGGTCTAAACACATAATATACATAACATAAACACACACTAAACCCCATAATGTCAAAACGGAGTTATGTTTTCAGACATTTTTACAAATGAATTAAACATGAAAGTCATTCAGATGCTGTAGAGGATGGAAACCACTCAGGGATTTTACCATGAGGTCAATGGTGACTTGAAAACAGTTACCGGGTTTAATGGCTGTGATAGGAGAAAACTGAGGATGGATCAACAACATTGTAGTTACTCCACAATACGAAGCTAAATGACAGAGGGAAAAGAAGGAGTGAAAAGAAGGAAGCCTGAACTAAAGTAAAACTGTACAGAAATGTGGCAAAGAAATGAACGATTTGTCATCAGGACATAAAGTTATGTTTGGGGTAAATCCAAAACAACACATCACTGAGTATCACTCTTTATATTTTCAAGAATGTTGGTGAGTGCATCATATTATGGGTTTGCTTGTTATTATTAGGATAAATCAAATTAAAAAGAAACGGAATAGAGTATAATATCCTCGAGGAAAACCTGGTTCAGTCTGCTTTCCAACAGACACTGTTGACAAATTCACCTTTCAACAGGACATTAACCTAAAACACTTATCTACACTAGAGTTGTTTACCAAGACAATATTGGCCTAGTTACAGCTTTGACTTAAAATCGGCTTGAAAATCTATGGCAAGATGTGAAAATGGCTGTCTAGCAATGATTAACAACCAACTTGACAGAGCTTGAAGAATTTAAAAATAATAATGTTCAAATATTGTACAATCCAGGTGTATAAAGCTCTTAGTGACTTACCCAGAAAGACTCACAGCTATAATCACTGCCAAAGGTGCTTCTAACATGTATTGGTGTGGATACTTATGTAAACAAGATATTTCTGTATTCAATTTACAATAAATATGCAAAAATGTCTAAAACATGTTTTCACTTTGTCATTATGTGGTATTGTGCGTAGATGGGTGAGCAAAAACGATATTTCATGCATTTCAAATTCAGGCTGTAACACAACAACATGTGGAATAAGTCAAGGGGTGTGAACACTTTCTGAAGGCACTGTATTTATGACGTTACCATGGCACCCAGCACTGACGGAACACCCAGGAACCTAAAGTACCTCCCACTTTAACATACTGACACACACACGCACACACACAAACACAGCAATAATGCTCTGTCTCCTGTGACAGCACAAAGCCCTAAACTACCCCAAACATTCCAGAGGAGAGGGAGAGCTGGCCACCACTTTGTCTCCTCTGTCCTCCTCTCTCTGTCTCCTGTGACAGCACAAAGCCCTAAACTACCCCAAACATTCCAGAGGAGAGGAGAGAGCTGGCCACCACTTTGTCTCCACCTTCTGTCCTCCTCTCTGCCAAAGCCCTAAACTACCCCCTCTCTCTCTGCCTCCCTCTCTCTCTCTCTCTCTCTGCCTCCCTCTCTGTCTCCTGTGACAGCACAAAGCCCTAAACTACCCCAAGCATTCCAGAGGAGAGGAGAGAGCTGGCCACCACTTTGTCTCCTCTGTCCTCCTCTCTCTGCCTCCCTCTCTCTCTCTCTGCCTCCTCTCTGTCTCCTGTGACAGCACAAAGCCCTAAACTACCCCAAACATTCCAGAGGAGAGGAGAGAGCTGGCCACCACTTTGTCTCCACTTTGTCTCCTCTCTCTCTGCCTCTCTGTCTCCTGTGACAGCACAAAGCCCTAAACTACCCCAAGCATTCCAGAGGAGAGGAGAGAGCTGGCCACCACTTTGTCTCCTCTGTCCTCCTCTCTCTGCCTCCCTCTCTCTCTCTCTGCCTCCTCTCTGTCTCCTGTGACAGCACAAAGCCCTAAACTACCCCAAACATTCCAGAGGAGAGGAGAGAGCTGGCCACCACTTTGTCTCCACATCTTCTGTCCTCCTCTCTCTGCCTCCCTCTCTCTCTGCCTCCCTCTCTCTCTCTCTCCCTCCTCTCTGTCTCCTGTGACAGCACAAAGCCCTAAACTACCCCAACATTCCAGAGAGGAGAGAGCTGGCCACCACTTTGTCTCCTCTGTCTCTCTCTCTCTGCCTCCCCTCTCTGTCTCCTGTGACAGCACAAAGCCCTAAACTACCCCAAACATTCCAGAGGAGAGGAGAGAGCTGGCCACCACTTTGTCTCCACTCTGCCTTCCTGTCTCCTCTAAACTACCCCAAGCATTCTGTCTCCTCTGTCCTCTCTCTCTCTGCCTCCTCTCTGCCTCCTCTCTCTCTCTCTGCCTCCCTCTCTGTCTCCTGTGACAGCACAAAGCCCTAAACTACCCCAAACATTCCAGAGGAGAGGAGAGAGCTGGCCACCACTTTGTCTCCTCTGTCCTCCTAAACTACCCCAAACTCTGCCTCTCCTCTCTGTCTCTCTGCCTCCCTGCTCTCCTCCCTCTCTCTCTGCCTCCCTCTCTGTCTCCTGTGACAGCACAAAGCCCTAAACTACCCCAAACATTCCAGAGGAGAGGAGAGCTGGCCACCACTTTGTCTCCTCTGTCCTCCTCTCTCTGCCTCCTGTGACAGCACTCTCTCTGCCTCCTCTCTGTCCTGAGGACAGCACAAAGCTGGCCAAACTACCCCAAACTCCTCCAGAGGAGAGGAGAGAGCTGCTTTGTCTCTCTCTGTCCTCTCTCTCTGCCTCTGTCTCTGTCTCTCTGCCCCTCTCTCTCTCTGCCTCCCTCTCTGTCTCCTCTGACAGCACCCCTAAACTACCCCAAACTCCCAGAGGAGTCTCTGCCTCCTGGCCACCACTGTCTCACTGTCTCTCCTCCCTGCCACTGTCTCTGCCTCCCTCCCTGTCTCTGCCTCCCTCCCTGTCTCTGCCTCCCTCTCTCTGTCTCTCTGTCTCTGCCTCCCCTCTCTGCCTCTCTCTCTGCCTCCCTCTCTGTCACTGCCTCCCTCCCTGTCTCTGCCTCCCTCCCTGTCTCCTGCCTCCCTCCCTGTCTCTACCCCAAACTGTCTCTGCCTCCCTCCCTGTCTTGTCTGTCTCTGCCTCCTCCCTGTCTCTGCCTCCCACCCTGTCTCTGCCTCCCTCCCTGTCTCATGCCTGACCACAAAGTCTCTGCCTACCTCCAAACATTCCAGAGGAGAGGAGTCTCTGCCACCCTCCCTGTCTCCTCTGTGCCTCCTCCCTGTCTCTGCCTCCCTCTCCCTGTCTCTGCCTCCCACCATGTCTCTGCCTCCCTCACTGTCTCTGCCTCTCTAACTCTCTGCATGCCTCCTTCTGTCTCTTACGCTCTCTCTGTCCCTCTCTCTCTGCCTCACTCTCTCTCTCTGCCTCCCTCTCCCTTAATCTATTTCTGTCTCTCTCAGCTAACACATATACACATATCCAACCAACAATACATCTCTCAACTAGAACACAGAGAAGGTAGTCTCCTTCAGCAGCAATAGTATTAGAGGAAGAGGCAGGTAGACCTGACTAATAGAAGTCTGACAGCCTGACACACACACACACACACACACACACACACACACACACACACACACACACACACACACACACACACACACACACACACACACACACACACACACACACACACACACACACACGTCAGTCAGGGGTACTCACTCTGATCACCTCGGGCGTCTGCTGGATGAGCAGCGTCGAGCCGATGTCTCTCAGGGCAACCACATCGCTAGTGGGCATCGGGTGTCTCACGGCAACAGGAGGAGCAGCGATGGTTGCAACAGGTGCCTCTCCAGGTGTGTGTGTAGGGGGCGGGACAGGGGAGAGGACAGGCGTTACAGCCGGTGGAGGGGTGGCCGTGGTGGTAAGTACCGCTGTCAGGTCAGCTACAGGAGGATGTTCACGTCTAGCGGCTGCTTCTGAAGGTGTGGGTACGACTGTAGGGGGTGGAACAGGTGTGGGTATGACTGTAGGGGTGGAACAGGTGTGGGTACGACTGTAGGGGGTGGAACAGGTGTGGGTACAACTGTAGGGGTGGAACAGGTGTGGGTACGACTGTGGGGGTGGAACAGGTGTGGGTACGACTGTAGGGGGTGGAACAGGTGTGGGTACGACTGTAGGGGGTGGAACAGGTGTGGGTAGGGCAGAAGGTATAGCATGGTCTGTAGCGACAGATTCTGCTAGGGTTGTGTGGACAGGGACAGGTGGGAGCTGAAGAGACAGGTAGAGCTGTAGGAACAGTAGGTCTGGGTGCAGGAACAGGATACAGCACCAGATGTAGGTCTGGGTGCAGGCGTGGATACAGCACCAGATGTAGGTCTGGGTGCAGGCGTGGATACAGCACCAGATGTAGGTCTGGGTGCAGGCGTGGATACAGGTCCATCTGTAGGTAAAGACACAGTTCAGTTCACATACATAGAAAGAAGAACCTGCAACATAAACACAATACCGTAAATAGGAATAGATGGACACGGACAGTCACCTGCCCAGCGGGTGGAGATCCAGGTAGTTTGGCCTGCGTCAGAGTGTCAGTCTTGGCTGCAGTAGCCAGAGTGTCCTGTAGGAGTCTCATCACCTCCTTCTCTTTGCTCTGAGCCCCAGTCTTCCCAGTGTTCCCAGGACTACCCCCAGAGTCCACCAGTTCCTGGGCAAAGCTCAATGCTCTCCAGGATCCTCAGCAGCAGGGCCCTGTCCTCCTCATCTCCCAGCCCCACCACGCTGCCCTCTGCCTGGGGAGAGGAGCAGGCAAGCTGGGGGTCGACCTAGTGGCCTGGGCGTTAGCGGTTAGGTGGCTAACAGGAACAGGCCTTTGAGCCTGGGGGTTGATTTGGGTTTGTGTCTGGAGAGAGGGTTGTGTTTGTGTGGAGGTGTTCCCCTGTCCTGTCCCCCTCTGTCTGGTCTTAACGGGGAGAGGGGGCTCCGCCTCTCTCTCTCCCTCTCTGACTCGGTCTCTCTCCCGACCCATGCTCTGCGACAGACACTCCAAGTCCATCAGAAGCCTGTCGATGTCATCGTCTCTATGAGTGACAGGAGGGGTGTGTTCGGAGGTTGGGGGGCAGGTGAGGTCTTCACCAGCAGACTGGAGTGTGTGTGTAACGTGTACGTGTGACAGATTGGGGCTGAGATGTGTGTGCGCGGAGCTGGGGGGTGTGTGTGGACTAAAAGCTGTCCCGTTCCGACTGTGAGTGTGTGTGAGACTTCTGGTCGGTGTGTGTGAGTGTGTGTGTCTGGAAGCCCTGTTCAGCCCCCTTCCTAGGTCTGCATCCTCCTCAATGAAGAGAGCCTCCATGGGGGAGATGGATGGAGTGTGTGTGCACTCTGACGGAGTGTGCGTTTGCGATGAAGGTGTGTGTGCCTGGGATGGAGGGGTAGAAATGGACAACGTGTGTGTGTGCGGTGAGGGAGAGTGTGTGTGTGACAGAGTGTGTGTGTGCGGTGAGGGAGAGTGTGTGTGACAGAGTGTGTGTGTGCGGTGAGGGAGTGTATGTGTGTGACAGAGTGTGTGTGTGTGACAGAGTGTGTGTGTGTGACAGAGTGTGTGTGTGTGACAGAGTGTGTGTGTGCTGCAGCCCGCTGGTCTGAACCTCATGTCTCCCTGCTGTCTCAGGCGTAGTGGACAAAGAGAGAAGAGTCTGGAGCGAGTGACGAGGGTGGCAGTATATCCCTGCTCTTGGGTAAGGGAGGGTTCTGAACAACGTCCCTCATACCGTGGCGGTTGATCATTCCCAAATATGGGTGAGAAGGGGACAGCAGCTTGCTGCAGCATATGGAGACTACTAACCAGCTCGGCCAACTCGCGTTATTACCTCCAATCCCTGACCCTTGACCTCCAGCCCTGGACCCTAACCCTAACCCAGCCCTCCAGCTCTAGAGGCAGTTTCTGTCAGATAGGAGCTCAGTCTGGTCATCACAGCTCTGTAGATGCCTCTGACTGGCTCCCCCATCCTCCCTCCCCCGGGACTCTTCCGACTGATACACTGCTTGGATGATGTCAGTACATTTCTTCAAGTCCTCTGAACACTTGACCAGAATGTCCAGACAGGCCCGTATGTCTTCCCCCTGCTCCTCCCACTCCTCCCTCCCCTGCACGGGTCTTCTCCAGTAACCGGGCGATGAGGGACGTCGGCTAATGAGCTGAGGTAGAGAGACGCCCACTGTGTTTAGCCCCGCTCCAAGGAACCAGAGCAGGCGCTGGATACTGGTGGACCCGCCCCCCGGCCCTGGAGGCACTGGATAGGCTGGTTGTGGATAGAGACCCGCCCCCGGCGGTGATGCTAGCAGGCGATAGGCCTTTGAGCAGCTTGGTGGTGTCGCTGAAAGGAGGCAGGTTCTCATCATTGGCGTTTCCATTTCCGGTAATAGTCCCATTCCCCGCTCCTCCGACGTTCCCCGTGAACTGTCCGTAGACGATGCCGAGGTCCGTGGACCGACGGCTGTACGAGTCCGCCTTACCCTTGCGACCTTTCCTGAAGGTCACGTGACTGGTGGAGAGGCGGAGCTTCGAAGGAGAACTCTTGAGTTTGCCACTGGCCAGGTTGATGGCTTCTCCTGTGATGTCCTTCAGACTGGCAGAGCTCTGGGAGAGGCCGGTCAGGACCAGAGCTGGTAGTAGTGGTGGTAGTGCTGGCCTTCTTACCTCGCCATGGAGGACTGTCCTCCCCACCACACCATACACACTGTTAGGATCATTAGGAACACCAAAACTCCCGATAGAGCTGGTGATACTAAATTTACAGCTGTTGGGGATTTGGTGAGGAGAGTTCGTATTTCGGGTCAGGTTGTGTGTGAATGTGAGGGGTCGGGGGTGTGTGAGCGTGTGTGTGTGAGGGGCGGTCAGCAGCCGGGAGCAGGTGCTGCGATGGGCAACAGTACAGTCAAGTCCCTGGGACAGCGCCCCACATGACCCGAGCAGTAGTGCACCGCGTGACTTGAGCCCGACGGTCCACCACCACGCTGCTGTAGCAACTAACACTGCTCACGACCACGCGATAGGCTGCTGCCATGGTTACCGGGCCAGTTGACGCTGGTTACCGCTTGGTTACCAAGGTTACAAAGCAGTCTCACTACTGCATGAAAAAAAACATATTGGAAAAAACCACAAAACTCCAGAAAAAAATGATATGTGAAAGAAGTCCAAGGCCAAAATAGTTATTGTTTAGATCCCTTCAGATGAGTGGGGCAGTTTCAGATCCACAGAGTCAACTAAACAGCCTCCTTAAAATACACACCAGAAAGACTTGAAACTCCAAATTCATGCAGAAAAAATAGACCCATTTCCACACAGAAAAAAGTCCACGTAAAAAACAAAATATCCCTTCAGATGAGAAGAAGAAAAGGTCAATCCATGTTGTAATCACAGGATCCATTAGAGTCACGATTCATTTGATTTTCACCTGTGTCTAAACACTGTCTTCTCAGAGGTCCTCATCTCTCCAAAGGAACTCCAGGGGCCTGGTCTAACCCCACTGTTGCCTGAAAGACCCCCGATCAGGGTTCACCGTCCTGGGCTTGGAAACTCACCCAGGCCCCCCTCCTTTGTCCTTCTCTCTCCTTCTCTCCACTTCTGTCCCCCTCTGCCTCTCGTTCATAAAATAACTGCAGTCCACTCTAACCACAGCTGCCTTGATGTGATACACAGATGTCGACTCCTCACTCTCTCTCTCTCTCCCTCTCTCTCTCTCCCTCTCTCTCTCTCTCTCTCTCGCTCTCTCACTCTCTCTCTCGCTCCCTCTCACTCTGTCTCTCTCTCGCTCCCTCTCACTCTGTCTCTCTCTCCCTCTCTCTCTCTCTCTCTCTCTCTCTCTCTCTCTCTCTCTCTCTCTCTCTCCCTCCTCTCACTCTCTCTCTCTCTCTCTCTCTCTCTCTCTCTCTCCCCCTCACTCTGTCTCTCTGTCTCTCGTCTCACTCTGTCCTCTGTCTCTCTCTCTCTCATCTCTCTCTCTCTCCCTCTCTCTCTCTCTCTCTCTCTCTCTCTCCTCCTCTCCCTCCTTCCGTCCTGTGCTCAGTGTGTCTCTCTGATGGGTCTCTAGGACACCACCTGTGAGTTGACAGAAAAGGAGGAGTGAGGGGGAAGGAGGGAGAGAAAGCCTCCCTCTGAGAAAAATAGCGTTCAATCATTTAGACAGTCACCTCTGTAGCAAATTCTCTTTTTCTGTGTGTGTCTCTCTGGGTGGGGGTCTGTGTGTGTCTGTCTGTCTGTCTGTCCCTCCCTCCTTCCGTCCTGTGTCTGTGTTTCTGTGTCTGTGAGTGACTGAAGGAGGGAGAGGCGGGGGTGAGAAAATAGTTCAATCATTTAGACAGTCACCCTGTAGTGTGTGTGTGGGTGGGGGTGGGGGTGGGGCGTGTGTGTGTGTGTGTGTTGTCAGCCCTCCAGCTATCCTCCGGATGACAGTATATATGAGGGACCTTAGTCCTTTATCATCAAAGAGTACAACACTGCATGTGCACTTCCTGACACACACACACACACACACACACACACACACACACACACACACACACACACACACACACACACACACACACACACACACACACACACACACACACACACACACGACACGCTGGTTCCTGATCAAAAAGAGCGGAAGAAACTACAGAACGCAGAGAAGAGAAGAAAATGATGGTGAAAGTATAATGTATAATGGTGAGACCAGACTGGCTTGTTGATTTGACCTTTATCAGTGGTTTCTAGGGATTGGGGGGTGATATTTACATATCGCATTATTATTTTGACGATATTATATTGATACGTTGACTCAAAGTATAGATTAGTGTATATATACTGTATATTATATATTTTCTTTTTTTGCTAGGCAATGTTAGCTAGAGCTAGTCGGCTGTACCTACGCTAAAACTCTGGACATTTTTCATCCTATAGCTTGTTCCTAATCTTATTTTTAAATAGTACTTTTATTTCATGATGCCTGAAAATATATTTTCATGCTCACTCTTCTCTATGCAGCAGACATATGGTGAGCAAAAAGTTTGGAACATCAAATCGCGAATAAAACCCCAGTAGGCTGTGCCATTGAACTCTAATCCCCCCAAGGCTGTCCCATTGAACTCTAATGTCCCCAAGGCTGTCCCATTGAACTCTAATGTCCCCAAGGCTGTCCCATTGAACTCTAATGTCCCCAAGGCTGTCCCATTGAACTCTAATGTCCCCAAGGCTGTCCCATTGAACTCTAATGTCCCCAAGGCTGTCCCATTGAACTCTAATGTCCCCAAGGCTGTCCCATTGAACTCTAATGTCCCCAAGGCTGTCCCATTGAACTCTAATGTCCCCAAGGCTGTCCCATTGAACTCTAATGTCCCCAAGGCTGTCCCATTGCACTCTAATGTCCCCAAGGCTGTCCCATTGCACTCTAATGTCCCCAAGGCTGTCCCATTGAACTCTAATGTCCCCAAGGCTGTCCCATTGAACTCTAATGTCCCCAAGGCTGTCCCATTGCACTCTAATGTCCCCAAGGCTGTCCCATTGAACTCTAATGTCCCCAAGGCTGTCCCATTGCACTCTAATGTCCCCAAGGCTGTCCCATTGAACTCTAATGTCCCCAAGGCTGTCCCATTGAACTCTAATGTCCCCAAGGCTGTCCCATTGAACTCTAATGTCCCCAAGGCTGTCCCATTGAACTCTAATGTCCCCAAGGCTGTCCCATTGAACTCTAATGTCCCCAAGGCTGTCCCATTGAACTCTAATGTCCCCAAGGCTGTCCCATTGCACTCTAATGTCCCCAAGGCTGTCCCATTGAACAAGGTCTAATGTCCCCAAGGCTGTCCCATTGCACTCTAATGTCCCCAAGGCTGTCCCATTGAACTCTAATGTCCCCAAGGCTGTCCCATTGCACTCTAATGTCCCCAAGGCTGTCCCATTGCACTCTTAATTCCCCCAAGGCTGTCCCATTGCACTCTAATGTCCCCAAGGCTGTCCCATTGAACTCTAATGTCCCCAAGGCTGTCCCATTGCACTCTAATGTCCCCAAGGCTGTGCCATTGAACTCTAATGTCCCCAAGGCTGTCCCATTGAACTCTAATGTCCCCAAGGCTGTCCCATTGAACTCTAATGTCCCCAAGGCTGTCCCATTGCACTCTAATGTCCCCAAGGCTGTCCCATTGCACTCTAATCCCCCCAAGGCTGTCCCATTGCACTCTAATGTCCCCAAGGCTGTCCCATTGAACTCTAATCCCCCCAAGGCTGTCCCATTGCACTCTAATGTCCCCAAGGCTGTCCCATTGCACTCTAATCCCCCAAGGCTGTCCCATTGCACTCTAATGTCCCCAAGGCTGTCCCATTGCACTCTAATTCCCCCAAGGCTGTCCCATTGCACTCTAATTCCCCCAAGGCTGTCCCATTGCACTCTAATTCCCCCAAGGCTGTCCCATTGCACTCTGATGTCCCCAAGGCTGTCCCATTGCACTCTAATTCCCCCAAGGCTGTCCCATTGCACTCTAATGTCCCCAAGGCTGTCCCATTGCACTCTAATTCCCCCAAGGCTGTCCCATTGCACTCTAATGTCCCCAAGGCTGTCCCATTGCACTCTAATTCCCCCAAGGCTGTCCCATTGCACTCTAATGTCCCCAAGGCTGTCCCATTGCACTCTAATGTCCCCAAGGCTGTCCCATTGCACTCTAATCCCCCCAAGGCTGTCCCATTGCACTCTAATGTCCCCAAGGCTGTCCCATTGCACTCTAATTCCCCCAAGGCTGTCCCATTGCACTCTAATTCCCCCAAGGCTGTCCCATTGCACTCTAATTCCCCCAAGGCTGTCCCATTGCACTCTAATTCCCCCAAGGCTGTCCCATTGAACTCTAATTCCCCCAAGGCTGTCCCATTGCACTCTAATTCCCCCAAGGCTGTCCCATTGCACTCTGATGTCCCCAAGGCTGTCCCATTGCACTCTAATTCCCCCAAGGCTGTCCCATTGAACTCTAATTCCCCCAAGGCTGTCCCATTGCACTCTAATTCCCCCAAGGCTGTCCCATTGCACTCTAATTCCCCCAAGGCTGTCCCATTAAACTCTAATTCCCCCAAGGCTGTCCCATTGCACTCTAATTCCCCCAAGGCTGTCCCATTGCACTCTGATGTCCCCAAGGCTGTCCCATTGCACTCTAATTCCCCCAAGGCTGTCCCATTGCACTCTGATGTCCCTGGATGATGTCATGTCTTTAATCCATGATCAGATGTTTCCCTGTTTCTCTCCAACACGTCCACATGTGTTTTGTTTTTGACTGGTTCACCATCAGTTTTGAGCGCCTCATAAATGAACTCAACGCCGCCCATCCAGATAAGAAATGGGCACCTCAGATATAACCATTATGTAGTGCTGGGCCTCTCCCACTCTCTGTCTCTCTCTCTCTGTCTCTCTCTCTCTCTCTCTCTCTCTGTTTTGTTGGAGTCTCAGTGGAACAGTGGGGGAGAGAACACATTCCTCAGAGCTGCTACCCTCCCATATTACACACACACGCACGCATGCACACACACACACACACGCTCCTCATAAACTGAACACACACCCATACACTAGCCTATGAAGTGAGTTGAGTAACTAGGGCGGAGCTGGCCAATGAACTCCCTGTATTCAGTTCAGTGGCTAAACACTATTTAAAGTGAGGACAGTCCCACAAATTGAGCTGAATGGATATTAGTTCATACAGGGCTGAATTAATGTTGCATGGCAACAATAATGGCTCCTGAGACATGCCAGAGTGGCAGTTTGTCTCCATCTCTGTCTGGCTCTCTCTCGCTCCCCTTCTCTCCTCTCTCTTCCATCTTCCATCTCTCTCTCACTCCCCTTCTCCTCTCTCTTCCATCTTCTCTCTCTCGCTCCCCTTCTTTCCTCCTCTTCCATCTTCTCTCTCTCACTCCCTTCTCTCTCCTCTCTCTTCCATCTTCTCTCTCTCACTCCCCTTCTCTCCTCTCTCTTCCATCTTCTCTCTCTGTTTCAAGTCTTCATCTTCTCTCTCTGTTTCAAGTTTTTTGACTGTCATGTGCACTAGTACAGTGTAATGTCTTTCTTGCTTGTTCTTTCCCAACAATGCAGTAATCAATATCAGTAGTACTAGAAAACAAATGAAACAGTCAAGTAGAACATGAGAAATAGAAATAAGAGGAGCACTAGAATGTAAGTAAGCATACTGAACTCAGCAAAAAAAGAAACATTGTCTCACTATCAACTGCATTTATTTTCAGCAAACTTAACATGTGTAAATATTTGCATGAACATAACAAGATTAAACAACTGAGACATAAACTGAACCAGTTCCACAGACATGTGACTAACAGAAATGGAATAATGTGTCCCTGAACAAAGGGGAACAAAATCAAAAGTAAGAGTCAGTATCGGGTGTGGCCACCAGCTGCATTAAGTACTGCAGTGCATCTCCTCCTAGTGGACTGCACCAGATTTGCCAGTTCTGCTGGGAGATGTTACCCCACTCTTCCACCAAGGCACCTGCAAGCCCTTGACATTTCCTGGGAAATGGCCCTAGCCCTCACCCTCCGATCCAACAGGTCCCAGACGTGCCCAATGGGATTGAGATCCGGGCTGCCTTCGCTGGCCATGGCAGAACACTGACATTCCTGTCTTGCAGGATATCACACACAGAATGAGCAGTATGGCTGGTGGCATTGTCATGCTGGAGGGTCATGTCAGGATGAGCCTGCAGGAAGGGTACCACATGAGGGAGGATGATGTCTTCCTGGTAACGCATAGCGTTGAGATTGCCTGCAATGACAACAAGCTCAGTCCGATGATGATGTGACACACCGCCCCAGACCATGCGGACCCTCCAAATCAATCGATCCCGCTCCAGAGTACAGGCCTCGGTGTAACGCTCCAGTCCTTCGACGATAAATGCGAATCCGACCGTCACCCCTGGTGAGCCAAAACCGCGACTCATCAGTGAAGAGCACTTTTGCCAGTCCTGTCTGGTCCAGTGACGGTGGGTTTGTGCCCATAGGCATCTTGTTGCCGGTGATGTCTGGTGAGGACCTGCCTTACAACAGGCCTACAAGCCCTCAGTCCAGCCTCTCTCAGCCTATTACGGACAGTCTGAGCGCTGATGGAGGGATTGTGTGTTCCTGGTGTAACTCGGACAGTTGTTGCCATCCTGTACTTGTCCTGCAGATGTGATGTTCAGATGTACTGATCCTGTGCAGGTGTTGTTACACATGGTCTGCTACTGCGAGGACAATCAGCTGTCCGTCCTGTCTCCCTGTAGCGCTGTCTTAGGGCGTCTCACAGTACAGACATTGCAATGTATTGCCCTGGCCACATCTGCAGTCCTCATGCCTCCTTGCAGCATGCCTAAGACATGTTCACTCAGATGAGCAAGAACCCTGGGCATCTTTCTTTTGGTGTTTTTCAGAGTCAGTAGAAAGGCCTCTTTAGTGTGCTAAGTTTTCATAACTGTGACCTTAATTGCCTAACGTCTGTAAGCTGTTAGTGTCTTAACGACCGTTCCACAGGTGCATGTTCATTAATTGTTTTACAATGAAGATCTGTGAAGTTATTTGGATTTTTACGAATGATCTTTGAAAGACAGGGTCCTGAAAAAGGAATGTTTCTTTTTTTTTTGCTGAGTTTATTGACAGGGTTAGTCAGTTCCAGGACCATATTTACAATGTGCAGGGACGCTGGAGTGATAGAGGTAGATATGTAGAGGGGTAAGGTGACAAGGCATCAGGATATATGATCAACAGAGTAGCAGCAACGTATATGATGATTGTATGTGAGTGTGTGTGTGTGTGTGTGTGTGTGTGTGTGTGTGTGTGTGTGTGTGTGTGTGTGTGTGTGTGTGTGTGTTTGCATGCGTGCGTGTGTGCGTGTGTGCGTGCGTGCGTGCGTGTGTGTGTGTGTGTGTATGTGGAGTCAGTATGAATGTGTATGGGTGTTATGCGTGTAAGCATATTAAGGTGTGTCAGTGTGTGTGAGTGTGTGTGTTGGTGCATCAGTGTGAGGTGTGTGAGTGTGCATAGAGGCAGTGCAAAACATTTCAATCCAATAGAAGGGGCAATGCAGATAGTCCTGTAGCCATTTTGTTAGCTATTTAGCAGTCTGATGGGGGAAAGGTAGAGTGGCACCAGGAAAAACAACCAGTAAGGAGCTTCAAGGACAAACAACATGCTGTCAAACACACACACACACACACACACACACACACACACACACACACACACACACACACACACACACACGCTGGTCTAGCCTCCAGGTTGCTGTTTTGATCAGCAGACTATTGCTACTTCCTGAATGACTCTTCTTCACGTCACTGTTGTAAACACACATACTCTGTCTCTGTGTGTGTGAGGGTATGTTAGTGTCTGCATTCTGCAAGTGTGTGAGTTTTTCTCGTTGTAACACCAAACCCATAAACAAACTCCAGCGATGTTTGTTACACACCAACAGCTAGTGTCTTAGCATCCAGAAAGACAGACAGACAGACAGAGACAGGCAGACAATCAGGCAGACAGACAGGCAGGCAGACAGACAGACAGACAGACAGTCAGGCAGGCAGGCAGACAGACAGACAGACAGACAGACAGACAGACAGACAGACAGACAGGCAGGCAGGCAGGCAGGCAGTCAGACAGACAGAGACAGACAGACAGACAGACAGACAGACAGACAGACAGGCAGGCAGACAGACAGACAGGCAGGCAGGCAGACAGACAGACAGACAGACAGACAGACAGACAGACAGACAGACAGACAGACAGACAGACAGACAGGCAGACAGACAGACAGACAGACAGACAGACAGACAGACAGACAGACAGGCAGGCAGGCTGGCTGGCAGGCAGACAGACAGACAGAGGCAGACAGGCAGGCAGACAGACAGACAGACAGACAGGCAGGCAGACAGGCAGGCAGGCAGGCGGCAGACAGACAGAGAGACAGACAGACAGACAGACAGACAGACAGACAGAGGCTCATTAACTGATGCTCTAACAAAGAAACATCATGGTTTGCACACACACACAGAGTTCTCCAACAGTATTACCAACCCCCTGTTATTGTAATGGTGAGAGGTTAGCATGTCTTCAGGGTATGATATTTGTGCATCTAACTTTCACTCATCGTTATTCATCCAGGACTATCCGTAACCATGGTAGCATCCACTTTAAATGTAGAAGTGTTAAGAAACATTCTATTCTTATTTACAATAAAAGTGACTCCAAAATGGCCACACATTACTGACCATTCATTCCTATTGGGCACAAAATAATATGAAACACAACCAAAACAAAACAGAAAATGCATCCAACACGTTTGTAGAATCACAAGCTTGATCTAGTCAGTGTGTGCTAGGAATATGGGACCAAATATTACACTTTTGACTACTTTAATAAACATATAAGTGAATTTGTCCCAATACTTTTGGTCCCCTAAAATGGAGGGACTATCTACAAAAAGTGCTGTAATTTCTAAATGGTTCACCTGTAGTGGATGAAAATACCCTGAAATTAAAGCTGACAGTCTGCACTTTAACCTCATAGTCATTGTATAATTTTAAATCTAAAGTGCTGGAGTACAGCGCCAAAACAACAGAACATGTGTCACTCACCCAATACTTTTGGAGCTCACTGTACACACAATTGAAAACACACACACGTCTCCAGGTCCTAGTAATAAATCATATGGGTGTATCTATCCTATGGGATCAGCAACGGAACAGTGTGTGTGTTTCTGTAAATGTGGTTGTGTGTGTTCTGGCATGGAGTTGGGGTTCTCTCGTTGTCTGCCAAGTTTATCCCCTGGACAACGCCCAGACAACACAAATCACCCTGCCCTAGAGACACACACACATAGATACCT
>NW_027009485.1:0-44484 GCF_036934945.1 Oncorhynchus masou masou | reverse complement strand
ATGTCCAGGATCCAGATGGAGGAATTCAGTCCCAGCTTAGGGATGAGCTTTGAGGGCACTATGGTGTGGAGCGATGAGCTGTAGTCAATGAACAGCATTCTCACGTAGGTGTTCCTTTTGTCCAGGTGGGAAAGGGCAGTGTGGAGCGCAATAGAGATTGCGTCATCTGTGGATCTGTTGGGTCTCTGGGATGATGGTGTTGATGTGAGCCATGACCAGCCTTTCAAAGCACTTCATGGCTACGGATGTGACGCTTTGGGGGTAATCATTTAGACCGGTTACCTTGGCGTTCTTGGGCTCAGGGACTATAGTTGTCTGTCATGTTGGTATTACAGACTGGGTCAGGGAGAGGTTGAAAATGTCAGTGAAGACACTTGCCAGTTGGTCAGCGCATGCTCTGAGTACACGCATCCCGGTAATCCGTCTGGCCCTGCAGCCTTGTGAATGTTGACCTGTTTAAAGGTCTTCCTCACATCGGCTAACGAGAGCATGATCATATCATTAACCCATTAGAGTCGATTGATGCAAATTTGCTAAAATATAAGTAATCTAAGTAATCCATAGTACATTTTATCATCATAAATAATATCACAGTACATTTTATCATAATAAATAATATCACAGTACATTTTATCATAATAAATAATATCACAGTACATTTGATCATCATAAATAATATCACAGTACATTTTATCATCATAAATAATATCACAGTACATTTAGCATTACCATCTTAAAACAATTCCATGTCAGTTTAGACTTACAGGGGTTAAAATTCTTTCTCACATTGGCTCACGGAACGTTGAATGTTAGGACTATAACTACTGTTCCCTGAAGGAGGGGAAATGAGGAACATCTTCTTCTTGGCACCTCCCTTTCCTGGGCTTGGTGGAGAGTTTTCAATTGAAGGAATGAATCGTCACCTGTGGAAGGCGAGACTTCCAGCCAGGTGCAGATTTAATAGTATATTCGTCGTTTCCCTCCTTCAGGGAACAGTAGTTGTAGTCATAACGTTACACTTTTCATATGATGTGGTCAGTGTTTTTTAACAGTTAAAATAGGCCTGGACATTGAACTACACTGAGCAACATGTATTGGTAACTAGGGCTTGTTGATAGTGTTGTTTAAGAAGGCAGAGAAACACTTTATTACAGACAGACTTCTCCCCATCTTAGCTACTGTTGTATCAACATGTTTTGACCATGACAGTTTACAATTACTCCAAGCAGTTTAGTCACCTCAACTTGCTCAATTTCCACATTATTCATTACAAGATACAATATTTAGTTGAGGTTTAGGGTTTAGTGAATACAATGCTTTTTGTTAAGTGTACCTATGATAAAATGCTAATTAATTACTTAAAAATCATACAATGCGGTTTTCTGGATTTTTGTTTTAGATTCCATCTCTCACAGTTGAAGTAATAAGTGTACCTATGATAAAAAATTACAGACCTCTACATGCTTTGTAAGTAGGAAAACCTGCAAAATTGGCAGTGTATCAAATGCTTGTTCTCCTCACTGTATGTTCACGTGGGATATCGTAGCACTTCTGGGATGCTTGATTGTTTTAATTGCTTTACTGGGATGCTTAGCGAAGTAGACATGCTCATGTTATTTATGTTTAGTGCAGGGTGAACTGCACACAGTGGACTTCCTACTACCGCCTCAAGTTTTTATTTTATTTTTACTATTTTCTATGTTCTATGTTTCTATTTTCTACATTGTAGAATAACAGTGAAGACATCAAAACTATGAAATAACACAAATGGAATCATGTAGTAACCAAAGTGTTAGTGTTATTCTTCAATGTAGCCACTCTGCCTCGATGACAGCTTTGCACACTCTTGGCATTCTCTCAACCAGCTTCACCTGGAATGCTTTTCCAACAGATTTTAAGGAGTTCCCACATATGCTGAGCACTTGTTGACTGCTTTTCCTTCACTCTGCCGTCCAACTCATCCCAAACCATCTCAATTGGGTTGAGGTCGGGTGATTGTGGAGGCCATCTGATGCAGTACTCCATCACTCTCCTTCTTGGTCAAATAGCCCTTACCAAGCCTGGAGGTGTGTTAGGTCATTGTCCTGTTGAATAACAAATGATAGTCTAAGTGCAAACCAGATGAGATGGTGTATCGCTGCAGAATGCTGTGGTAGCCATGCTGGTTAAGTGTGCCTTGAATTCTAAATAAATCCCAAACAGAGTCACCAGCAAAGCACCCCCACACCATCACACCTCCTCCTCGCTTCACAGTGAGAACCAGACATGTGGAGGTCATCCGTTCACCGACTCTGCGTCTCACAAAGACACGGGGGTTGGAACCAAAAATGTCAAATTTGGACTCATCAGACCAAAATACAGATTTCCACCGGTCTAGTGTCCATTGCTTGTGTTTCTTGGTCCAAGCAAGTTTCTTTATTGGTGTCCCTTAGTAGTGGTTTCTTTGCAGCAATTTGACCATGAAGGCCTGATTCAAACAGTCTCATCTGAACAGTTGATGTTGAGATGTGTCTGTTACTTGACATCTGTGAAGCATTTATTTGAGCTGCAATTTCTGAGGCTGGTAACTCTAATGAACTTATCCTCTGCAGCAGAGGTAACTCTGGGTCTTCCTTTCCTGTGGTGGTCCTCATGAGAGACAATTTCATAATAGCGCTTGATGGTTTTTGCGACTGTACTTGAAGAAACTTGACATTTTCTGCATTGACTGACCTTCATGTCTTAAAGTAATGATGGACTGTCATTTCTCTTTGCTTATTTGAGATGTTCTTGCCATAATATGGACTTGGTCTTTTACCAAATAGGGCTATCTTCTGTATACCAACCCTACCTTGTCACATCACAACTGATTGTCTCAAAAGTATTAAGAAGGAAAGAAATGAACTTTTAACAAGGCACACCTGTTAATTATAATGCTTTGACAATGCATTATTGAAATACTTTGAAGAATCTCAAATATAACATATTTTGATTTGTTTCAACACATTTTTTTGGGGTTACTACATGATTCCATATGTTATTTCATTGTTTTGATTTCTTCACTATTACAATGTAAAAAATAAAGAAAAACCCTTGAAAGCACTGAGACAGTGTGCCGTAGTGGGAAGTCCACTGTGTGCAGCTCACCCTGCACTAATATAAATAACATGAGCTAAGATTCCTAGTAAAGCAATTAAAACAAGACATTTCTACAATGTAGAAATCTAGAAAAAACCTTTGAATGAGTAGGCGTGTCCAAAACGTTTGACTGTATGAGTAGGCGTGTCCAAAACGTTTGACTGTATGAGTAGGCGTGTCCAAAACGTTTGACTGTATGTGTTTTTGTGAGAGACTTACCTTTCCACAGAGTGGTTTCAGTATCAGTGAAAATGGGCTGCATCTCAATCCACCAATCATCGGACTTCTCACAAACGTCTGTAGCGTCCAAACTGTTTGGACGCTACAGACGTTTATGTGAGAAGTTCGATGATTGGTGGATTGAGATGCAGCCCATTGATGCAATACAAATAGATCTCAGCTGAAACAGCTTTTTATTGGGATTGTTTTTATTTTCTAATTGGTTGTCAGTTGGGGTCAACTCTTAACCTTTCACCCTTCTCTGATTCACCTGGATCCACCTGGTCAGTGTTATAGAAAGAGCAATGTTTTGCATATTCAGTTCTTTCAGAAAGTATTCAGACCCCTTGACTTTTTCCACATTTTGTTATGTTACAGCCTTATTCTAAAATGGATTAAAATGTTTGTTTAAAAAAAAAAGTATAAACTGCTTAAACATTATATTAAGCAGGACAAACGAGCCTTACAATTGAATCCAAAAGTAGTGTGAAATGCACTCATAAGCAACCTGTAAATGGAGGCTATATTTGCTGTCAGCCTATGAGAACTCCCTGAGTTTTCCCCACGGTGGTGAATTAGTGAATAGACACAGAACTTAATGTGAGTTTCCTTCAGTAGCACTCCCTGATCTTGCGCTGATAATGTGTGGTAATATTCAGAATACATTGTGGAAAACTACAATTGTCACTCACCATTTTTTCTCAATGTAGATATACCATATCTCTACATCCATAACTAGTGGTTTCTTCTTCAGCAGGGAGAAGTTTCTACAACTAAATTGCACATCATCCTCGTGTGGCAAATTTGAGCAAACACAGAAAAGGGCCCATATAGATATTCTAGAATCATCAACTTTACAACTAAAGTGAAAAAAAACAAGACAAAATGTGACTTGTTCACTGATTGTCAAATAAGTTTGTAAAAGCATTTAAACATTCATTAAGAATGTAAATTGTTGTACAACATCATGGGCATCACCTTTTTAGCTAAAAATAAACAGTGGATTTCTGCTGTTGTGGGCCTTTTTAACCATCTGTCTGATTTTGTTGTTCACACAGGAGAGAGACGTGACCATCGTGGATCCTCTGGGGAGCCTCGACAACATCATGAAGCTGAAGAGGCAGACAAGAATCTCTCCACATCAGAACATCTCAAACGGAAACCCACAGGGAAGAAATCTCTCCACTGCTCTGACCGTAGGAAGAGTTACTCATTATCAGGTTCACTGAAAGTGCACCAGAGATTTCACACAGTAGAGACATCTCACTGCTGCTCTGACTGTTGGAAGAGATTCACCTCTTCAGCAGAGCTCAAAAGACATCAGAGAATCCATACAGGAGAGAAACGTAATAGCTGTGATCAATGTGGGAAGAGTTTTAATGCTCCAAGCAGCCTGAAAACACACCAGAGAATACACACAGGAAAGAAACCTTATAGCTGCTCTGACTGTGGGAAGACCTTTTCAAAACTATATACATTACAATCACACCAGAGAATTCACACTGGAGAGAAACCCCATAGCTGTGATCAATGTGGGAAGAGTTTTACAACATCTAGTCATCTGACTATTCACCAGAGAACACACACAGGGAGAAACCTTATAGCTGTGATCAATGTGGGAAGACATTTTCAAATTATATACATTACAATCACACCAGAGAATTCACACTGAGAGAAACCTCATAGCTGTGATCAATGTGGGAAGAGTTTTACTACATCAAGCAATCTGACTATTCACCAGAGAACACACAGGAGAGAAACCTCATGGCTGTAGTCAATGTGGGAAGAGTTTTACTACATCTAGCATTCTGACTATTCACCAGAGAAACACACAGGAGAGAAACCTTATAGCTGTAATCAATGTGGGAAGAGTTTTGTTACATCCAGCAATCTGACTATTCACCAGAGAACACACACAGGCGAGAAACCATATAGCTGTAATCAATGTGGAAAGTGTTTTGCTCATGCAGGCAACCTGGTAGCACACCTGAGAATACACACTGGAGAGAAACCTTATAGCTGTGATCAATGTGGGAAGGGTTTTACTTCATCTAGCCATCTGACTACACACCAGAGAACACACAGGAGAGAAACCTCATAGCTGTCATCAATGTTGGAAGAGATACTCTGACAAAAGATCTGTGATTTAAACATCAGAAAATACATGAAGGAGTTGTTTCAGGATATCAATGAAATAATGTCACAATGTAGAATGTTTTAACATTGTAGTAGGAGTATATTAATGATGTCATAATGTAGAATGTTTTAACATTGTAGTAGGAGTATATTAATGATGTCACAATGTAGAATGTTTTAACATTGTAGTAGGATTATATTAATGATGTCATAATGTAGAATGTTTTAACATTGTAGGAGTATGTTAATGTCACAATGTAGAATGTTTTAAAATCACAGGAGTATTTGAATTAATATGACAATGTACAATGTTTTTAACATTGTAGTAATGTAACCTTTATTTAAGTCAGTTAAGAACAAAGTCTTATTTACAATGGTAAAATGTCATTAAAAAGACGTTGACAAGAAGACCAGACTAGACATCCATCATGGTCGGTTTTGGTTGAAAGTGAAAGTTGAAAAGACATCTTCTTCGGTGTGGTTGTGCTCAGCGATTTGAAAACAACTTAATTTCAATGTACTTGCAGCCTATACACATGGACTATCAAAAATTGGTCTGTGAACAATTTTATTGACAATCCTACATCACTCCAGTATACACGGTATTTCTTTACAACATTATAGTGCTTGGTGTCTTTATTCCAGTACCGAAGAAGCATGACTCAAATCACCTCATATTTCAAACATCCAGCCCAACAAAAGATACATTTTCATTAATCCATGCCTCACTATGTTAATTATTATAACAAAGGGGGGAACATTTGCATGTTATTATTTCATCCCATGCCTCACTATGTTAATTATTATAACAAAGGGGGGAACATTTACAACCTCTCCCTCAACGTGATCAAGACAAAAGAGATGATTGTGGATTACATGACAAAGAGGACCAAGCATGCCCCCATTCTCATCAACGGGGATTTAGTGGAGCAGGTTGAGAGCTTCAAGTTCCTTGGCGTCCATATCACCAACAAACTAACATGGTCCAAACACACCAAGACAGTAATGAAGAGGGCAAGACAAAACCTATTCCCCCTCAGGAGACTGAAAAGATTTGGCATGGGTACTCAGATCCTCAAAAGGTTCTACAGCTGCTATTGACTCTGTACTGGTAGCTCTGCTATTGACTCTGTACTGGTAGCTCTGCTATTGACTCTGTACTGGTAGCTCTGCTATTGACTCTGTACTGGTAGCTCTGCTATTGACTCTGTACTGGTAGCCCTGCTATTGACTCTGTACTGGTAGCCCTGCTATTGACTCTGTACTGGTAGCTCTGCTATTGACTCTGTACTGGTAGCTCTGCCATTGACTCTGTACTGGTAGCTCTGCCATTGACTCTGTACTGGTAGCTCTGCCATTGACTCTGTACTGGTAGCTCTGCCATTGACTCTGTACTGGTAGCTCTGCCATTGACTCTGTACTGGTAGCTCTGCCATTGACTCTGTACTGGTAGCCCTGCCATTGACTCTGTACTGGTAGCTCTGCTGTTGACTCTGTACTGGTAGCTCTGCTGTTGTTATTTACTGCTGCTCTTTAATCATTTGTTTTTCTTATCTCTTACTTTTTTTCTTACTTTTGATTTTTTTAGGTATTTCCTTAAACTGCATCGTTGGTTAAGGGCTTGTAAATAAGCATTTCACTGTAACGTCTACACCTGTTGTATTTCGCAAGTGACAAATACAATTTGATATGATTTGATTTGAAATGAGTAAAGCAGAATGTAAACATCATTAAAGTGACCAGTGTTTCCATGTCTATGTATATAGGGTAGCAGCCGCTATGGTGAAGGGTTGAGTTACCGGGTGGTAGCCGGCTGGTGATGGCTATTTAACAGTCTGATGGCCTTGAGATAGAAGCTGTTTTTCAGTCTCTCGGCCCCAGCTTTGATGCACCTGTACTGACCTCGCCTTCTGGATGATAGCGGGGAGAATCATCCGTGGCTCGGTTGTTGATGTCCTTGATGATCTGAATGGCCTTCCTGTGACATCGGGTGCTGTAGGTGTCCTGGAGGGCAGGTAGTTTGCCCACGGTGATGCGTTGGGAAGACTGCACCACCCTCTGAGAGAGCCCTGCAGTTGTGGGCGGTGCTGTTTCCGTACCAGGAAGTTCTCAATTGTGCATCTTTAAAATATTGTGAGGGTCTTAGGGGCCAAGCCAAAATGTGTAGTAGATGTTGAGTTTGATTAAAATTTTCACTCATTAAAATCTGCACTAATCAATCAACACATGCTTCTATTTGTACGTATCTATAGAATTGTATTTTATAATGAAATAACTTTTCCCTCAACTGCGTTACTAACTCCAGTCAGCAGATGGCGATGAGCGTCTTTCAGGCGACGCTGCCAATGTGACGTATAATCTAGTGGACGGGACGCTCCTTCAACAACAACAGCTCGTCAGAAACCTCTGTAGCTTGCTAGACAAAAAAGCCGAAACAATAAAGCTATTTAGACTGCTCCGGTGTATTACTAGCTATGTTTTAAACACACTTCTGTCGTATCTACTTGTTATCCCATTTAATTTAATATTCATGCCTACGTTGTTAGTTACCGTCGTCATCTACCCGTCTGGTTAAGATAGCAGTAGCTCCAGGCTAACCATTAATGCTAACTAGTTAGCTAGCTAACATCCCCGACCATGAGTTCACTGAGCTACTCTCCTCCTGCTAAAGAAGAGGGGGTCTGTTGGACGGAGAAAGAGGGTCTGTGGCTGAACGTTGTCGTGAAAGAAGAGGAGGATGTTTCGGTAAAAAAAGAAGTAGAGGATGAGGCTGTTCCAGTGAAAGAAGAGGAAGACGAGTTCAGAGTGAAAGAGGAGGAAGATGTTACAGTAAAAGAAGAGGAAGAGGGGAGGATGTTACTGTGAAAGAAGAGGAGGGAAAGAGGTGGCTGCAGTGTTTGGAGTGAAAGAGGAGGAGGATGAGATTACCGTTACATTGGGGGAGGAGGAACAAGAAGAGAAGACCGGAGATCTGATTAACACCAGTAAGTCTTAAAAACAAGGGCACGAACTCTGCAGTTGTTTAACTAATGTTTTTAAAGGGTATTCTACACTTGAATAATGTTGTGCTGTAGGAATTGTTACAGCTACAGAGTGGGGACTCGACCAACAAAATGTTAATGGATAAAATGCTCACCGTTATATTTTTTTCACAATTTTTAAAAATCTCTAAATATATTTTTCTAAAATATGATTTGAAGATCTAAATCATTTGTTTATAAAATCTATGGTTTTATTAGGTCCTACGTTTTTGCAGTTATATTGTAAGGCAGACTGATCTGATTGAAATGTCCCATATATGTTATCACATTGTATAGTATGTTACTATGGCAACCACCTGATGTCTGATACCACATTGTAGAGTATGTTACTATGGCAACCACCTGATGTCTGATACCACATTGTAGAGTATGTTACTATGGCAACCACCTGATGTCTGATACCACATCATATACAGTACCAGTCAAAAGTTTGGACACACCTACTCATTCAAGGGTTTTTCTTAATTTGACTTTTTTTCTACATTGTAGAATATTAGGGAAGACATCAAAACTATGAAATAACACATATGGAATCACGTAGTAACCAGAATGCTGAGGTATCCATCAGTTCGTATTTGGTAGCATTGCCTTTAAGTTGTTTAACTTGGGTCAAACGTTTCGGGTTGCCTTCCACAAGCTTCCCACAAAAAGTTGGGTGAATTTTGGCCCATTCCTCCTGACAGAGCTGGTGTAACTGAGTCGGGTTTGTCAGGCCTCCTTGCTCGCACAAGCTTTTTCAGTTCTGCCCACACATTTTCTATAGGATTGAGGTCAGAGCTTTGTGATGTCCACTCCAATACCTTGACTTTGTTGTCCTTAAGCCATTTTGCCACAACTTTGAAGTATGCTTGGGGTCATTGTCCATTTGGAAGACCCATTTGCGACCAAGCTTTAACTTCTTGACTGATGTCTAGAGATGTTGCTGCAATATATCCACATCATTTTCCATCCTCATCATGTCATCACCAGTGCACCCTCCTGCAGCAAAGCACCCCCACAACATGATGCTGCCACCCCTGTGCTTCACGGTTGGGATGGTGTTCTTCAGCTTGCAAGCCTCCCCCTTTTTCCTCCAAACATAACGATGGTTATTATGGCCAAACAGTTTCATCACACCCGAGGACATTTCTCCAAAAAGTACGATCTTTGTCCCCATGTGCAGTTGAAAACCGTAGTCTGGCTTTTTTATGGCAGTTTTGGAGCAGTGGCTTCTTCCTTCCTGAGCGGCCTTTCATGTTATGTCGATATAGGACTTGTTTTACTGTGGATATAGATAATTTTGTACCTGTTCCCTCCAGCATCTTCACAAGGTCCTTTGCTGTTGTTCTGGGATTTATTTGCTCTAAAACTATGCACTATAGGCTATATCTCAATGGATTTAAAACTATGCACTATAGGCTATATCTCAATGGATTTAAAACTAGGCCCTATAGGCTATATCTCAATGGATTTAAAACTAGGCACTATGGGCTATATCTCAATGGATTTAAAACTAGGCCCTATAGACTATACCTTAATGGATTTAAAACTAGGCACTATAGGCTATATCTCAATGGATTTAAAACTAGGCCCTATAGGCTTTATCTCAATGGATTTAAAACTAGGCACTATAGGCTATATCTCAATGGATTTAAAACTAGGCCCTATAGGCTATATCTCAATGGATTTAAAACTAGGCCCTATAGGCTATATCTCAGTCGATTTAAAACTAATATTTGTTCCTGGTTATATTTTATGTTGTCTTCACTTGTTTAAGTTGGGAGCACCAGTGTTAACAATGATGCATTTTAATTTAGAGCTCCATTATTATAGAGCTCTGCTCAGACTATAACCATGACATTATCTATTATTATAGAGCTCTGCTCAGCCTGTAAACATGACATTATCTATTATTATAGAGCTCTGTTCAGCCTATAAACATGACATTATCTATTATTAGAGAGCTCTGCTCAGCCTATAAACATGACATTATCTATTATTAGAGAGCTCTGTTCAGCCTATAAACATGACATTATCTATTATTATAGAGCTCTGCTCAGCCTATAAACATGATCATTATGATAGAGATTACATTATCTATTATTATAGAGCTCTGCTCAGCCTGGAAACATTATCATTATGATAGAGCTCTGCTCAGCCTATAGACATGCCATTATCTATTATTATAGAGCTCTGCTCAGCCTATAAACATGACATTATCCATTATTACAGAGCTCTGTTCAGCCTGTAAACATGACATAATCTATTATTATAGAGCTTTGCTCAGCCTATAAACATGACATTATCTATTATTATAGAGCTCTGTTCAGCCTAAAAACATGACATTATCTATTATTAGAGAGCTCTGTTCAGCCTGTAAACATGACATTATCTATTATTAGAGAGCTTTGCTCAGCCTAAAAACATGACATTATCTATTATTAGAGAGCTCTGTTCAGCCTGTAAACATGACATTATCTATTATTAGAGAGCTTTGCTCAGCCTAAAAACATGGCATTATCTATTATTATAGAGCTCTGCTCAGCCTGTAAACATGACATTCCATAAGTGCAAGATTCAATTTGAAGCTCTATATTATTTGCTTTTAAAATCTTACCAAGTTCATTTTTAACAGCAATGTTACTGAGGGAACCAGTCTTGATTAAACCAAATAGGTAACAGTATTATCATGTGAAGGTTTCATTCAGGTCTCTGATTAGTATTTAACTAAATACTCTGTTTGTTTTGGCAGGAGAGAGACCAGACTCTCACTCTGACAGCGGAAAGAGTCCTTCAGGGGAACCAGACCCAGAGACGTCCAAACCAGCAGGAAAACACCACTGCTCTCTCTGTGGAAAGAGTTTTACTAAGTTAGGCAACCTGAAAGCGCATGAGATAATACACACAGGAGAGAAGCCTTACCACTGCTCCCAATGTGGAAAGAGTTTTACCTGGATAGGGAACTGGAAAACACACGAGAAAATACACACAGAAGGGAGGAAGACTTTCCACTGCTCCCAATGTGGAAAGAGTTTTACCAAGTCAGGGTCCCTAAAAATGCACGAGAGAATACACACAGGTGAGAAGCCTTACCACTGTTCCTATTGTGAAAAGAGTTTTAGGTGGTTGGTGACCATGAAAACTCATGAGAATACCCACACAGGAGCAAAGCCATACCAATGCTCCCTGTGTGGAAAGAGTTTTACCCAGTTAGGAGGCCTGAATAGACATGACAGGACACACACAGGCGGGGATAAGACCTACCACTGCTCCCACTGTGGAAAGAGATTTAACCGGTTAAGGCATCTGAATAAGCATGAAAGAATACATACACAGGAGGAGAAGACATACCACTGCTCTCATTGTGGAAAGACATTTTCCCAGTCAGAGGACCTGAAATCACATGAGAGAATAGAGAGGCTGTGTTCTGACTTGTGTTTTTGACCTGAGAATGTGTTTTTGTTTATGGGCCATTCCACTGTAACGGAGTGATGCTGAGACTCACGTTTCCACTTTAAAATGTATGCCAAGAAAAAAACATTGATTGCAAAGTTTAACAAACAATACACCTACAGTACCAGTCAAAAGTTTGGACACACCTACTCATTAAAGGGTTTTTCTTTATTTTTTGCCCTATTCTACATTGTAGAATAATAATGAAGACATCAAAACTATGAAATAACACTAAAATATAAATATATTTTGATCTGTTTAACACTTTTTTGGTTACTACATGATTCCATATGTGTTATTTCATAGTTTTGATGTCTTCACTATTATTCTACAATGTAGAAAATTGTAAAAAATAAAACCTTGAATGAGGAGGTGTGTCCAAACTTTTGATTGGTGCTGTACATTTACTTCTTTTATAGACCTAGATGCTTATTTTGATATTATCTGTCTGTCTGACTGAATGAATCAGAAATTGCTTTCAATGTAGATGTTTAGTTCGTGTGAAGTTTGTTTTAAATTCTCACTCATTAAAATTCTGAACTAATCAATCAACACATGCTTCTCTTTATACATCTCAATATAACATTGTTTAATTAAATACATAAAAAATAAAATACATATTATCCTTAACTGCGTTGTCTACTCCAGTCAGCAGATGGGCATCTTTTCAGGCGACGCTGCCAGCGTGACGTCTAATCTAGTGGACGGGACGCTTCCTCAACAACAGCAGCTAGTCAGCCACTTCGGTAGCTTGCTAGCCAACATAGCCGAAACATTTAAGCTCTGTATAAGCTTTCGATGTAAAATAGCCTGTGCAGAGTTCTATCTTCCGTGCAGGGTTCTATCTTCCGTGCAGGGTTTTATCTTCCGTGCAGGGTTCTATCTTCCGTACAGGGTTCTATCTTCCGTGCAGGGTTCTATCTTCTGTGCGGGGTTCTATCTTCCGTGCGGGGTTCTATCTTCCGTACGGGGTTCTATCTTCCGTACGGGGTTCTATCTTCCGTGCGGGGTTCTATCTTCCGTACAGGGTTCTATCTACCGTACAGGGTTCTATCTTCCGTACAGGGTTCTATCTTCCGTACAGGGTTCTATCTTCCGTGCAGGGTTCTATCTGCCGTACAGGGTTCTATCTACCGTACAGGGTTCTATCTTCCGTGCAGGGTTCTATCTTCCGTACAGGGTTCTATCTTCCATACGGGGTTCTATCTTCCGTGCGGGGTTCTATCTTCCGTGCGGGGTTCTATCTTCCGTACGGGGTTCTATCTTCCGTGCGGGGTTCTATCTACCGTACAGGGTTCTATCTTCCATACAGGGTTCTATCTTCCGTACAGGGTTCTATCTTCCGTGCAGGGTTCTATCTGCCGTACATAGTTCTATCTACTGTACAGGGTTCTATCTTCCGTGCAGGGTTCTATCTTCCGTACAGGGTTCTATCTTCCGTACAGGGTTCTAGCTTAATGAATGAGGTTTCACCACAACATCGAGTCACTATAAAGTCCGTACTTGTAAAAATGTCAGTTATTTTAATTGCGTGCCTTTGTTTTCTGAAATCCGCAGCTTTGAATAAAAGTACTGTTTAAATGCGACCTCTGCCCGAGGGGTCGTTGTTTCTTAACGGAGAAGGAGCAGCCCGCCATTGCACTGCAGATTTGGTTTGGCAACGGATGCATAGAATTAGATTAACAATCAGGACAATCACAGTTGCACAGTAGGTGTTAAAGAATGGATATTTATAAAATATCGAGTGGTGGAGCACGCTTGGGGTCCTTTACTTCATTGGACAACAATGGAAAGACGTCACATAAAATGTTTTGATTAAAAACTATGGGTTTTTTTTAGCAAACAAGACACGCAATTACACAGGACAAAACATTAGGTACGAGGAATGGAATAAATGCATTAAAGAAGGGACATTTTTACACGTTTGGACATGTAGTGACTCGGTGTGGTGGAAGCGCCCTCTTCTGAACGTATTGCGCTACAACCCTGTATGACATCCATGTTACAGGGATCTAAACTCAAGGTCGGCCGATTATGAATTTTCCACGCCGATACCGAATATTGGAGGACCAAAAAAAGCTGATACCGATTTTTATATATATTTGTAATAATGACAATTACAACAATACTGAATGAACACTTAACTTAATACATAAATAAAAATCTATTTAGTCTCAAATAAATAATGAAACATGTTCAATTTGGTTTAAATAATGCAAAAGCACAGTGTTGGAGAAGAAAGTAAAAGTGCAATATGTGCCATGTAAAAAAGCTAATGTTTAAGTTCCTTGCTAGGAACATGAGAACATATGAAAGCTGGTGGTTCCTTTTAACATGAGTCTTCAATATTCCCAGTTAAGAAGTTTTAGGTTGTAGTTACTATAGGAATTATAGGACTATTTCTCTCGATACCATTTTTTGTATTTCATATACCTTTGACTATTGGATGTTCTTATAGGCACTATATTATTGCCAGCCTAATCTCGGGAGTTGATAGGCTTGAAGTCATAAACAGAGCTGAGCTTCAATCATTGCAAAACGCAGGAAAGTGCTGGTTTGAATGACTGTGCTGCCTACCACCGCTCAGTCAGACTGCTCTATCAAATATCAAATCATGGACTTAATTATAATATAATAAACACACAGAAATACGAGCCTTAGGTCATTAATATGGTCAAATCCGGAAACTATCATTTCTTTAAGTGAAATACGGAACCGTTCCGTATTTTATCGAACAGGTGGCATCCATAAGTCTAAATATTGCTGTTACATTGCACAACCTTCAATGTTATGTCATAATTATGTAAAATTCCGGAAATTAATTCTGATCTTTGTCTTCATAGTTTGCAATGAGCCAGGCGGCCCAAACTGCTGCATATACCCTGACTCAGCTTGCACAGAACGCAAGAGAAGTGACACAATTTCCCTAGTTAATATTGCCTGCTAACATTAATTTAATTTAACTAATATGTACCTGGGTGACTTCACACTAAATGTCCTGTAGTTCACTCATACTTTAACCGTCTGAAACGTTACACTGCTGCCATCTTGTGGACACCATCGGAATTACATCCAGAGTGATGGCTGGAACTACATCCAGAGTAATGGCTGGAACTACGACCAGAGTGATGGCTGGAACTACAACCAGAGTGATGGCTGGAACTACATCCCGAGTGATGGCTGGAACTACATCCAGAGTGATGGCTAGAACTACGACCAGTGATGGCTGGAACTACAACCAGAGTGATGGCTGGAACTACATCCAGAGTGATGGCTGGAACTACATCCCGAGTGATGGCTAGAACTACATCCAGAGTGATGGCTAGAACTACGACCAGTGATGGCTGGAACTACAACCAGAGTGATGGCTGGAACTACATCCAGAGTGATGGCTGGAACTACATCCCGAGTGATGGCTAGAACTACATCCAGAGTGATGGCTGGAACTACATCCCGAGTGATGGCTAGAACTACGACCAGAGTGATGGCTAGAACTACGACCAGAGTGATGGCTAGAACTACGACCAGTGATGGCTGGAACTACAACCAGAGTGATGGCTGGAACTACATCCAGAGTGATGGCTGGAACTACATCTAGAGTGATGGCTGGAACTACATCCAGAGTGATGGCTGGAACTACATCCAGAGTGATGGCTGGAACTACATCCAGAGTGATGGCTGGAACGACATCCAGAGTGATGGCTAGAACTACGACCAGTGATGGCTGGAACTACAACCAGAGTGATGGCTGGAACTACATCCAGAGTGATGGCTGGAACTACATCCAGAGTGATGGCTGGAACTACATCCAGAGTGATGGCTGGAACTACATCCAGAGTGATGGCTAGAACTACGACCAGAGTGATGGCTGGAACTACATCCCGGAGTGATGGCTGGAACTACATCCCGAGTGATGGCTAGAACTACGACCAGAGTGATGGCTAGAACTACGACCAGAGTGATGGCTAGAACTACGACCAGAGTGATGGCTAGAACTACGACCAGAGTGATGGCTAGAACTACGACCAGAGTGATGGCAAGAACTACATCCAGAGTGATGGCTAGAACTACATCCAGAGTGATGGCTAGAACTACGACCAGAGTGATGGCTAGCACTACATCCATAGTGATGGCTAGAACTACATCCAGAGGGATGGCTAGATGTGGGACCTTTCTGTTGCATTTCAGGAGAGGAGCCTTCACATACAGCAGAGAAGCCTTACCACTGCTCTCAATGCGGGAAAGACTTTTAACTGGGAAGGACACTTGAAATCACATGAGAGAACTCACACCGGACAGAAGATTTACCATTGCTCTCAGTGTTCAAAGACATTTCCCCGGTTCGCTGCCCTGAAATCACACGAGAGAATTGAGAGGCTAGTTTCTAAGTTAAAGTACTGTGCTGAATACAACATATGTAGACCTTAGTGGAATGCTTACTTACGCAGCCCCTAACCAACAATGTGCTGAATATAACAGATGTAGACCTTACAGTGAAATGCTGACTTACGAGCCCTTAACCAACAATGTGCTGAATATAACAGATGTAGACCTTAGTGAAATGGTTACTTACGAGCCCCTAACCAACAATGTGCTGAATATAACATATGTAGACCTTAGTGAAATGGTTACTTACGAGCCCCTAACCAACAATGTGCTGAATATAACAGATGTAGACCTTACAGTGAAATGCTGACTTACGAGCCCCTAACCAACAATGCAATAAAAGTGACAAGTAATTAAAGAGCAGCATTAAAAAAATAATCCACCATAATTTGCAAATAAATTCAATTAAAAATCCTACAATGTGATTTTCTGGGTTTTTTTTCTCTCATTTTGTCTGTCACGGTTGAAGTGTACCTATGATGAAAATTACAGGCCTCTACTCATCTTTTTAAGTGGGAGAACTTGCACAATTGGTGGCTGACTAAATACTTTTTTGCCACACTGTATAACTGGTCTTGGCAGTGTTCTAGTTCTGTCCTTGTCTGATATATAACTGGTCTTGGCAGTGGCCTAGTTCTGTCCTTGTCTGATATATAACTGGTCTTGGCAGTGTTCTAGTTCTGTCCTTGTCTGATATATAACTGGTCTTGGCAGTGTTCTAGTTCTGTCCTTGTCTGATATATAACTGGTCTTGGCAGTGGCCTAGTTCTGCCCTTGTCTGATATATAACTGGTCTTGGCAGTGTTCTAGTTCTGTCCTTGTCTGATATATAACTGGTCTTGGCAGTGGCCTAGTTCTGCCCTTGTCTGATATATAACTGGTCTTGGCAGTGTTCTAGTTCTGTCCTTGTCTGATATATAACTGGTCTTGGCAGTGTTCTAGTTCTGTCCTTGTCTGATATATAACTGGTCTTGGCAGTGGCCTAGTTCTGTCCTTGTCTGATATATAACTGGTCTTGGCAGTGTTCTAGTTCTGCCCTTGTCTGATATATAACTGGTCTTGGTAGTGTTCTAGTTCTGTCCTTGTCTGATATATAACTGGTCTTGGCAGTGGCCTAGTTCTGTCCTTGTCTGATATATAACTGGTCTTGGCAGTGTTCTAGTTCTGCCCTTGTCTGATATATAACTGGTCTTGGCAGTGTTCTAGTTCTGTCCTTGTCTGATATATAACTGGTCTTGGCAGTGGCCTAGTTCTGTCCTTGTCTGATATATAACTGGTCTTGGCAGTGTTCTAGTTCTGCCCTTGTCTGATATATAACTGGTCTTGGTAGTGTTCTAGTTCTGTCCTTGTCTGATATATAACTGGTCTTGGCAGTGGCCTAGTTCTGCCCTTGTCTGATATATAACTGGTCTTGGCAGTGTTCTAGTTCTGTCCTTGTCTGATATATAACTGGTCTTGGCAGTGTTCTAGTTCTGTCCTTGTCTGATATATAACTGGTCTTGGCAGTGGCCTAGTTCTGTCCTTGTCTGATATATAACTGGTCTTGGCAGTGTTCTAGTTCTGTCCTTGTCTGATATATAACTGGTCTTGGCAGTGTTCTAGTTCTGTCCTTGTCTGATATATAACTGGTCTTGGCAGTGGCCTAGTTCTGTCCTTGTCTGATATATAACTGGTCTTGGCAGTGGCCTAGTTCTGTCCTTGTCTGATATATAACTGGTCTTGGCAGTGTTCTAGTTCTGTCCTTGTCTGATATATAACTGGTCTTGGCAGTGTTCTAGTTCTGTCCTTGTCTGATATATAACTGGTCTTGGCAGTGTTCTAGTTCTGTCCTTGTCTGATATATAACTGGTCTTGGCAGTGGCCTAGTTCTGTCCTTGTCTGATATATAACTGGTCTTGGCAGTGTTCTAGTTCTGTCCTTGTCTGATATATAACTGGTCTTGGCAGTGACCTAGTTCTGCCCTTGTCTGATATATAACTGGTCTTGGCAGTGTTCTAGTTCTGTCCTTGTCTGATATATAACTGGTCTTGGCAGTGACCTAGTTCTGTCCTTGTCTGATATATAACTGGTCTTGGCAGTGTTCTAGTTCTGTCCTTGTCTGATATATAACTGGTCTTGGCAGTGACCTAGTTCTGCCCTTGGTGGACATTCCTGTAGGCTGCATGCCAATTGCAGGCTCCCTCAAAACTTGAGACATCTGTGGCATTGTGTTGTGTGACAAAACTGCACATTTTAGAGAAGCATTTTATTGTCCCCAGCAATAAAATGTTACCTATGTTACGATCATGTTGTTTAATTAGCTTTTTTGATATGCCACACCTGGACGGATGCTCACTAATAGGGATGGAAACAAATGTATGCACAAAATCTTAGAGGAATAAGATAAATCGTTTTTCTTGCATATCAAACATGGGACCAATACTTTAGATGTTGCATTCATATTTATATGAATATATATTTTTATATATATATTTTTAAATGCATCAAATTATGTATGTTTTTCTTCCTACGTGGTTGCAATGCTGTGCACAGATGTACTGCAATTGAGTGCTTCAAAAATGGAACGGATGTGAAGGCGGAGTCTGTCTTGTCGTCTTTTCCATTTTATGATCTGCTGCCAGCCGAATGGTAACCGGAAGGAAATGTTTTCAGTGGAACGGATGTGAAGGCGGAGTCTCTCGTTTCATGACTTCAGGCAGAGCCTCACATGTTGAAATATAACCGTCCGTTACCTCCCTAATCTACAATTCAACAGACTGGAGATAAACATCTCATCTGGTTCACTTCTCCTGAACTCTGCAAACGACAATAAACAAGTGTTTACAATGAATCAGGTGAGTTATATATATAATCTAACTAGTCTTGGCAGTGACCTAGTTCCTGGCATCCGTTTGACTTTCGGAAAGTAAAGTGTGTTTAGTTAGGCCTGTTATGCGTAGCATACCTTCCCGCCCATATATATATATATATCCAATCCATAATGATAAACTGGTTAGTCACCAATCCATATTGATAAGCTGGTTAGTCACCAATCCATAATGATAAACTGGTTAGTCACCAATCCATATTGATAAGCTGGTTAGTCACCAATCCATAATGATAAGCTCACTGGTTAGTCACCAATCCATATTGATAAGCTGGTTAGTCACCAATCCATAATGATAAGCTGGTTAGTCACCAATCCATAATGATAAGCTGGTTAGTCACCAATCCGTAATGATAAGCTCACTGGTTAGTCACCAATCCATATTGATAAGCTGGTTAGTCACCAATCCATAATGATAAGCTCACTGGTTAGTCACCAATCCATATTGATAAGCTGGTTAGTCACCAATCCATAATGATAAGCTGGTTAGTCACCAATCCATAATGATAAGCTGGTTAGTCACCAATCCATATTGATAAGCTGGTTAGTCACCAATCCATAATGATAAGCTGGTTAGTCACCAATCCATAATGATAAGCTGGTTAGTCACCAATCCATAATGATAAGCTGGTTAGTCACCAATCCATAATGATAAGCTGGTTAGTCACCAATCCATAATGATAAGCTGGTTAGTCACCAATCCATAATGATAAGCTGGTTAGTCACCAATCCATATTGATAAGCTGGTTAGTCACCAATCCATAATGATAAGCTGGTTAGTCACCAATCCATATTGATAAGCTGGTTAGTCACCAATCGATAAAGCAATGTATATGTTTAAGGTAATGACTAAATTATTCCAGCCTGAAACTGTAGTAGAATTCTAAGAGTATAATTCTCTAATGTGTGTGCATAGGAAGACTAAGACAGTATGGTACTATTTGACAATAAGCAGAAGTATAGTTGAGACATTCAAGGAGAAGAGGAACTGTCGACAGACGACTTGTGAAACTGATATCAGCAAGGAGGTCTCCCCACCCAGGGAGGGGAGAAGCCGTTAGGCTTGCAGAATATTATGGAACATGTGGCAGAATAAGATAAGCAATATACACGGGTAGAACATTGGGAGAGAGTTAGAGAATAGGGGCATTTATAAAGTGTATGTGATAGCCTTTCATACCTCACATTTGGTTATGTGCAATGGATGATTTTCAGAACTCTGAAAAATCTCAGAACTCAGAACCTTTTGCAGAATTCTGAGACTTTGTCTCATTCTTCTATTAGCCAGGGCCTTACAACCTCTGGGGAATTGGTCAAAGCTTATAGTGATTATCATCATCATTGGGATTAGATATTCTCGTGACACCAATCCATAATGATAGGCTCACTGGTTAGTCATTCAGCTTAGTCACCAATCCATAATGATAGACTCACTGGTTAGTCATTCAGCTTAGTCACCAATCCATAATGATAGACTCACTGGTTAGTCATTCAGCTTAGTCACCAATCCATAATGATAGGCTCACTGGTTAGTCATTCAGCTTAGTCACCAATCCATAATGATAGACTCACTGGTTAGTCATTCAGCTTAGTCACCAATCCATAATGATAGACTCACTGATGAGTCATTCTGACATTTAGGGCACCATCCAATCAGATCTAACAACCTGAATAATGGTGTAGATTACATCAGACTAGTTGAGGTGTAGATTACACATAACTTAATTACACTAATTATAGTCTATCAAAATCAACTGTTGTGGAAATTATAATCAAAAGGAAGAGACTGCTGCAGATTCTTAAAACACCGTTTATTATCCGAATTACAATTCTGGAGGGGTTAACAATCACCCAGTGGTGCGGAGATAAGAGCCCCTGAACAGAGTTGGGTCTCAGGTTTAATAAAAAGCTCTTTGTCTACGTAGCAGTCAGCAGAAGTGTGAAAGCATAAAAGGGTATATTGTTCACTCAAGCAGGAACAACAAGATTAGCTCAGAGCAGGTGGAGTGTCTGTCTCCAGGTCATATTGCTGTTGCTATACAAAAGTAATATTTCAGTTCTCCTCCAATCAGCTGGAAGACAGGATGTAGCCTTATCACAAGGTTACACCCAGAGGCCCGCCTGTTGGCTTCCAGCCCAGAGGCCCGCCTGTTGGCTTCAAACCCAGAGGCCCGCCTGTTGGCTTCCAGCCCAGAGGCCCGCCTGTTGGCTTCAAACCCAGAGGCCCACCTGTTGGCTTTAAACCCAGAGGCCCACCTGTTGGCTTTAAACCCAGAGGCCCACCTTTAAACCCAGAGGCCCGCCTTTAAACCCAGAGGCCCGCCTTTAAACCCAGAGGCCCGCCTTTAAACCCAGAGGCCCGTCTTTAAACCCAGAGGCCCGCCTTTAAACCCAGAGGCCCGCCTTTAAACCCAGAGGCCCGCCTTTAAACCCAGAGGCCCGCCTTTAAACCCAGAGGCCCGCCTTTAAACCCAGAGGCCTGCCTTTAAACTCAGAGTCCAACCTGTTTCTAACTCAGGCCAACAGACACAGAGTGGAAAAGAACTGATCCACCTGTTGGCTTTCAGCCCAGAGGCCCACCTGTTGGCATTCAGCCCAGAGGCCCACCTGTTGGCATTCAGCCCAGAGGCCCACCTGTTGGCTTGAAACCCAGAGCCCTACCTGTTGGCTTGAAACCCAGAGGCCCACCTGTTGGCTTTAAACCCAGAGGCCCACCTGTTGGCTTTAAACCCAGAGGCCCACCTGTTGGCTTTAAACCCAGAGGCCCACCTGTTGGCTTTAAACCCAGAGGCCCACCTGTTGGCTTTAAACCCAGAGGCCCACCTGTTGGCTTTAAATCCAGAGGCCCACCTGTAGGCTTTAAACCCAGAGCCCTACCTGTTGGCTTGAAACCCAGAGGCCCACCTGTTGGCTTTAAACCCAGAGGCCCACCTGTTGGCTTTAAACCCAGAGGCCCACCTGTTGGCTTTAAACCCAGAGGCCCACCTGTTGGCTTTAAACCCAGAGGCCCACCTGTTGGCTTTAAACCCAGAGGCCCACCTGTTGGCTTTAAATCCAGAGGCCCACCTGTAGGCTTTAAATCCAGAGGCCCACCTGTTGGCTTTAAACCCAGAGGCCCACCTGTTGGCTTTAAACCCAGAGGCCCACCTGTTGGCTTTAAACCCAGAGGCCCACCTGTTGGCTTTAAACCCAGAGGCCCACCTGTTGGCTTTAAACCCAGAGGCCCACCTGTTGGCTTTAAATCCAGAGGCCCACCTGTAGGCTTTAAATCCAGAGGCCCACCTGTTGGCTTTATTCTCGCCACGCCACCTGTGGACCTGTCAGGTGGGGGAAATCCAAGCCCAGAGGCCCACCTGTTGGCTTTAAGCCCAGAGGCCCACCTGTTGGCTTTAAGCCCAGAGGCCCACCTGTTGGCTTTAAGCCCAGAGGCCTACCTGTTGGCTTTAAGCCCAGAGGCCTACCTGTTGGCTTTAAGCCCAGAGGCCCACCTGTTGGGATGAATAATTAGTCTGAATGGATAGGTCTACTGTAGTATACTATAATTAGTCTGGTTAGTTAGGTCTACTGTAGTATATTATAATTAGTCTGGTTAGTTAGGTCTACTGTAGTATACTATAATTAGTCTGGTTAGTTTGGTCTACTGTAGTATATTATAATTAGTCTGGTTAGTTAGGTCTAATGTAGTATACTATAATTAGTCTGGTTAGTTAGGTCTACTGTAGTATACTATAATTAGTCTGGTTAGTTAGGTCTACTGTAGTATACTATAATTAGTCTGGTTAGTTAGGTCTACTGTAGTATACTATAATTAGTCTGAATGGATAGGTCTACTGTAGTATACTATAATTAGTCTGGTTAGTTTGGTCTACTGTAGTATATTATAATTAGTCTGGTTAGTTAGGTCTACTGTAGTATACTATAATTAGTCTGGTTAGTTAGGTCTACTGTAGTATACAAAAGGTGAGAAAAGGGACTGTGGGTGATTGCGAGACACAGAGAGACAGTGTCTGTTTTTCTCTGAAACTAGGGCAGATTTGCATACTGCTGAGACAGGTTCTCAAACCTTGTGTTAAGAATATTTTGTTCTTTTAAGCTGCAAATGCAGGTTTTGACATAGGAGATCTCACCATAAGGTGTATAAGATCCTGCCTGCTCGTTGTTGGGGGCAGAACTCAGGAGAGACATCAGTTGAATGTTTGATCCTTGACTTCTGACTACAGCTGTATTTCGGATTGTTCTTATTTTCCTTAATTAAGTTGGAAAAATTGGATGATCGAGCAGCAGTAAGGGCTCTTCGATACTGCACGGTACTGGTCTTTCCAAGTTTGTCGGAAGACTTCCAGCTTGGTGTGTCGCCATTTCCGTTCCAATTTTCTGGAAGCTTGCTTCAGAGCTCGGGTATTTTCTGTATACCAGGGAGCTAGTTTCTTATGAGAAATGTTTTTAGTTTTTAGGGGTGCAACTGCATCTAGGGTATTGAGCAAGGTTAAATTGAGTTCCTCAGTTAGGTGGTTAATTGATTTTTGTCCTCTGACATCCTTGGGTAGACAGAGGGAGTCTGGAAGGGCATCACGGAATCTTTGTGTTGTCTGTGAGTTTATAGCACGACTTTTGATGCTCCTTGGTTGGGGTCTGAACTGATAACACTACTGTGTAAACCAACACAGTGCTAACAGTAGTCTTCCTACTGGGGCAAACCAACACAGTGTAAACAGTAGTCTTCCTACTGGGGCAAACCGACTGTGTTAACAGTAGTCTTCCTACTGGGGCAAACCAACACAGTGCTAACAGTAGTCTTCCTACTGGGGCAAACCAACACAGTGCTAACAGTAGTCTTCCTACTGGGGCAAACCAACACAGTGTTAACTGTGGTCTTCCTACTGGGGCAAACCAACACAGTGTTAACTGTAGTCTTCCTACTGGGGCAAACCAACACAGTGTTAACTGTGGTCTTCCTACTGGGGCAAACCAACACTGTGTTAACAGTAGTCTTCCTACTGGGGCAAACCAACACAGTGTTAACAGTAGTCTTCCTACTGGGGCAAACCAACACAGTGTTAACAGTAGTCTTCCTACTGGGGCAAACCAACACAGTGTTAACTGTGGTCTTCCTACTGGGGCAAACCAACACAGTGTTAACTGTGGTCTTCCTACTGGGGCAAACCAACACAGTGTTAACTGTGGTCTTCCTACTGGGGCAAACCAACACTGTGCTAACAGTAGTCTTCCTACTGGGGCAAACCAACACTGTGCTAACAGTAGTCTTCCTACTGGGGCAAACCAACACTGTGCTAACAGTAGTCTTCCTACTGGGGCAAACCAACACTGTGCTAACAGTAGTCTTCCTACTGGGGTTTGAGAGAATGCCAAGTGTGTGCAAAGCTATCAACAAGGCAAAGGGTGGCTATTTTGAAGAATCTCAAATATATATATATAATTTTTTTTGGTCAACTACCCGTTTTACTTTTTAAATGAAATTGGAATGATTTGATTATATTAAATAACTGGTGATCTCCAGACCAACACACGTGTTGGGAGAAGCAGATGGCTTCTTCCATCCATTTCTGAGTACAGGCTACCAAGTTCCCATAATGCAACACTAACAATGATAACACAACATAGGCTACCAAGTTCCCATAATGCAACACTAACAATGATAACACAACATAGGCTACCAAGTTCCCATGATGTAACACTAACAATGATAACACAACATAGGCTACCAAGTTCCCATGATGCAACACTAACAATGATAACACAACATAGGCTACCAAGTTCTGATGCAACACTAACAATGATAACACAACATAGGCTACCAAGTTCCCATGATGTAACACTAACAATGATAACACAACATAGGCTACTAAGTTCCCATGATGCAACACTAACAATGATAAACAACATAGGCTACCAAGTTCCCATGATGCAACACTAACAATGATAACACAACATAGGCTACCAAGTTCCCATGATGCAACACTAACAATGATAACACAACATAGGCTACCAAGTTCCCATGATGCAACACTAACAATGATAACACAACATAGGCTACCAAGTTCCCATGATGCAACACTAACAATGATAACACAACATAGGCTACCAAGTTCCCATGATGCAACACTAACAATGATAACACAACATAGGCTACCAAGTTCCCATGATGCAACACTAACAATGATAACACAACATAGGCTACCAAGTTCCCATGATGCAACACTAACAATGATAACACAACATAGGCTACCAAGTTCCCATGATGCAACACTAACAATGATAACACAACATAGGCTACCAAGTTCCCATGATGCAACACTAACAATGATAACACAACATAGGCTACCAAGTTCCCATGATGCAACACTAACAATGATATCACAACATAGGCTACCAAGTTCCCATGATGCAACACTAACAATGATATCACAACATAGGCTACCAAGTTCCCATGATGCAACACTAACAATGATAACACAACATAGGCTACCAAGTTTTGATGCAACACTATTAATGATAACATAGGCTACCAAGTTCCCATGATGCAACACTAACAATGATAACACAACATAGGCTACCAAGTTCCCATGATGCAACACATAACAATGATAACACAACATAGGCTACCAAGTTCCCATGATGCAACACTAACAATGATAACACAGCATAGGCTACCAAGTTCCCATGATGCAACACTAACAATGATAACACAACATAGGCTACCAAGTTCCCATGATGCAACACTAACAATGATAACACAACATAGGCTACCAAGTTCCCATGATCCAACACTAACAATGATAACACAACATAGGCTACCAAGTTCCCATGATGCAACACTAACAATGATAACACAACATAGGCTACCAAGTTCCCATGATGCAACACTCACAATGATAACACAACATAGGCTACCAAGTTCCCATGATGCAACACTAACAATGATAACACAACATAGGCTACCAAGTTCCCATGATGCAACACTAACAATGATAACACAACATAGGCTACCAAGTTCCCATGATGCAACACTAACAATGATAACACAACATAGGCTACCAAGTTCCCATGATGCAACACTAACAATGATAACACAACATAGGCTACCAAGTTCCCATGATGCAACACTAACAATGATAACACAACATAGGCTACCAAGTTCCCATGATGCAACACTAACAATGATAACACAACATAGGCTACCAAGTTCCCATGATGCAACACTAACAATGATAACACAACATAGGCTACCAAGTTCCCATGATGCAACACTAACAATGATAACACAACATAGGCTACCAAGTTCCCATGATGCAACACTAACAATGATAACACAACATAGGCTACCAAGTTCCCATGATGCAACACTAACAATGATAACACAACATAGGCTACCAAGTTCCCATGATGCAACACTAACAATGATAACACAACATAGGCTACCAGGTGGATATTTTTGCAAATTTTCACAATGGATTTCCCCAGTGTTTTACCCAAAGGGCTCAGACCTCCATTGGCCGGCTCCAGTTTCTCACTGTTACATGGCTACGATGGGCCTGCTCTGTTTTGGGGCCACGGCCAGGCCCCACCATGGTCCTGCTCCATCTTGGGGCCATGATACTTTTGTTATTATTGTACTTTTCAGATTTCATGAACAATTTTTTTCTTATTTTATGTGTTAACACTAACAACGATAACAGCAGACTAGACTATAATGGGACATCAGGAACAACTAAGAGGAAATCCAGTTTTCTGGACAAAGGTTTAATTGTTGAAGACTTGTTTTCAATCATTTATTTAGTTGTTTTACCCTCTTTAGACCATTGTGTTTTACCCTCAGTGCACCAATATGACAACACACCTTAGGACATTAGGAACAACTCAGAGGAAATCCAGTTTTCTGGACAAAGGTTTAATAGTTGAAGACTTGTTTTAGATCATTATTGTTTTGTACCAATATGACAACACTCCTCCTCTCTTTTTGGGTTAACAGGAAACACTCTCCCTCCAACCCTCCTCCCCCCTACCCTCCTCCCCCCTACCCCTCCCGGAGTCCCCGGGTCGTACCTCTCCTGGTATCACCTTACTGCTGGGTCTGAAGAGGCTGTCTGTGCTGCTGGTCGACTGCAGGAAAACACCGGTGCTCGGTGGGTTTATGTTCTTATATAAATGTATTTTGGGACACTCCCTGAATGTCATTAATTACCACTAAATACAATCTGTTTAAAAGATGTAGAATCATTACAACCCTACACCCTTGGATACATTGACAATTTGAAGATTTAATACGATTTTACATTGAAGATTTTAAATGCTTAAATTCGGTTACTAGAAAAGCTGGGGCTAAATCTGGCTTCGATATGAAGGAACCATAACTGTCTGTCTTTGCTTCACAGGGGACAGTCCGAACCGTCGCTCTCTCAGTAGAAGGGGCTTGTCATCTGGGGAGGCTAAACAACATCATGATAATGAGGAGGCAGAGAAAAGTCTCTCAAGATCAGAACACCAAGAGAAACAACAGCAGAGACCCTCAAGGAAGAAATCTCACTGCTGCTCTGACTGTGGGAAGAGGTTTACCTCTTCAGCAAACCTTAGACAACACCAGAGAATTCATACTGGAGAGAAACCTTATAGCTGTGATCAATGTGGGAAGAGATTCAATCAGAGATTCAATCTGAAGTCACACCAGATCATACACTCAGTAGAAAAACCTCACTGCTGCTCCCAGTGTGGAGCTAGCCTCTCCTCTGCCAGGGCACTGGAAGGACACATGCGGATTCACACTGGAGAGAAACCGTACCAGTGCTCAGAATGTGGGCAGAGATTTACATACTCCAGTGGTTTACGGATACACGAGAGAATAAAACACACCGGCGAAAAACCACACTGTTGCTCTGACTGCGGGAAGAGATTTGCTACATCACAAAGCTTAAAAGCTCACTGGCGGATTCACACTGGAGAGAGACCGTTCCACTGCTCTGAGTGTGGGAAGAGTTTCAAACAAGCCTCAACACTCTTTGAACACAAACGAATACACACAGGAGAAAAGCCTCACCACTGTGAGCTGTGCGGGGGAAGCTATTCCTCTTCTAAATTACTCAGACTACACCAGAGGATTCACACAGGGGAGAAACCTTACCATTGTGCTGACTGTGGTAAAAGCTTCAGACTGATTTGTATTTTAAGATGTCACCAGCTAAGACATACTGGTGAGAAGCCCCACCAATGTACTGAGTGTGGGATGAGGTTTGCTGTTAAGAGTGGGCTCTGGTCACATAACATTGTGCACACTGGAGAGAAAGGATACCAATGCCCACAGTGCGGTAAGAAGCTTGGATCATCTAATTCTCTAGAACAGCATAAGCGAACACACACTGGACAGAAACCCTTCCACTGTTCCCACTGTAAATTAAGCTTTGCCACTAATTCAGCCCTGTACAAACACCAGAGAATTCACACAGGTGAGAAACCACACAGCTGCAATGTTTGCCAGAGGAGATTTGGACGGTCCGATCACCTGAAAATTCACATGCAAATTCACACAGGAGAAAAGCCATACCACTGCTCTAAGTGCGAGCTGAGTTTCACTAACAACAGATCTCTGAAAGAACATGAGGTCAGACACACAGAAGATAAACCTCACTGCTGCTCCCAGTGCGGTGCTAGTCTCTCCTCTGCCAGGGCACTGGAAGGACACATGCGGATTCACACTGGAGAGAAACCGTACGAGTGCTCTGAATGTGGGCAGAAGTTTGCACATAGAGCCGATCTTGGGACACACCGAAGAATACACACAGGAGAGAAACCCTATCACTGCTCTGACTGCAAGAAGAGCTTTTCAAGACTTTACTCTTTCAAAAAGCACAAGTTCACACATTCAGAGAAGATAATGCTGTAATCTACACCCTGATTAGCCTGATATAATGCTGTAATCTACACCCTGATTAGCCTGATATAATGCTGTAATCTACACCCTGATTAGCCTGATATAATGCTGTAATCTACACCCCGATTAGCCTGATATAATGCTGTAATCTACACCCCGATTAGCCTGATATAATGCTGTAATCTACACCCCAATTAGCCTGATATAATGCTGTAATCTACACCTTTATTAGCCTGATATAATGCTGTAATCTACACCCTGATTAGCCTGATATAATGCTGTAATCTACACCCTGATTAGCCTGATATAATGCTGTAATCTACACCCCAATTAGCCTGATATAATGCTGTAATCCACACCCTGATTAGCCTGATATAATGCTGTAATCTACACCCTGATATAATGCTGTAATCTACACCCTGATTAGCCTGATATAATGCTGTAATCTACACCCTGATTAGCCTGATATAATGCTGTAATCTACACCCTGATTAGCCTGATATAATGCTGTAATCTACACCTGATTAGCCTGATATAATGCTGTAATCTACACCTTTATTAGCCTGATATAATGCTGTAATCTACACCTTTATTAGCCTGATATAATGCTGTAATCTACACCTGATTAGCCTGATATAATGCTGTAATCTACACCTGATTAGCCTGATATAATGCTGTAATCTACACCCTGATTAGCCTGATATAATGCTGTAATCTACACCTTTATTAGCCTGATATAATGCTGTAATCTACACCTTTATTAGCCTGATATAATGCTGTAATCTACACCCTGATTAGCCTGATATAATGCTGTAATCTACACCTTTATTAGCCTGATATAATGCTGTAATCTACACCTTTATTAGCCTGATATAATGCTGTAATCTACACCTTTATTAGCCTGATATAATGCTGTAATCTACACCTTTATTAGCCTGATATAATGCTGTAATCTACACCTTGATTAGCCTGATATAATGCTGTAATCTACACCCTGATTAGCCTGATATAATGCTGTAATCTACACCTTGATTAGCCTGATATAATGCTGTAATCTACACCCTGATTAGCCTGATATAATGCTGTAATCTACACCCTGATTAGCCTGATATAATGCTGTAATCTACACCCTGATTAGCCTGATATAATGCTGTAATCTACACCCTGATTAGCCTGACATAATGCTGTAATCTACACCTTTATTAGCCTGATATAATGCTGTAATCTACACCCCGATATAATGCTGTAATCTACACCCTGATTAGCCTGATATAATGTGGTAATCTACACCTTTATTAGCCTGATATAATGCTGTAATCTACACCTTTATTAGCCTGATATAATGCTGTAATCTACACCCTGATTAGCCTGATATAATGCTGTAATCTACACCCCAATTAGCCTGATATAATGCTGTAATCTACACCCTGATTAGCCTGATAAAATGCTGTAATCTACACCTTTATTAGCCTGACATAATGCTGTAATCTACACCCTGATATAATGCTGTAATCTACACCTTTATTAGCCTGATATAATGCTGTAATCTACACCCTGATTAGCCTGATATAATGCTGTAATCTACACCCCGATTAGCCTGATATAATGCTGTAATCTACACCCTGATTAGCCTGATATAATGCTGTAATCTACACCTTTATTAGCCTGATATAATGCTGTAATCTACACCCTGATTAGCCTGATATAATGCTGTAATCTACACCCTGATATAATGCTGTAATCTACACCCCGATTAGCCTGATATAATGCTGTAATCTACACCTTTATTAGCCTGATATAATGCTGTAATCTACACCCTGATTAGCCTGATATAATGCTGTAATCTACACCCTGATATAATGCTGTAATCTACACCTTTATTAGCCTGATATAATGCTGTAATCTACACCCCGATTAGCCTGATATAATGCTGTAATCTACACCCTGATTAGCCTGATATAATGCTGTAATCTACACCTTTATTAGCCTGATATAATGCTGTAATCTACACCTTTATTAGCCTGATATAATGCTGTAATCTACACCCCGATTAGCCTGATATAATGCTGTAATCTACACCTTTATTAGCCTGATATAATGCTGTAATCTACACCTTTATTAGCCTGATATAATGCTGTAATCTACACCTTTATTAGCCTGATATAATGCTGTAATCTACACCTTTATTAGCCTGATATAATGCTGTAATCTACACCCTGATTAGCCTGATATAATGCTGTAATCTACACCCTGATATAATGTTGTAATCTACACCCTGATATAATGCTGTAATCTACACCCTGATTAGCCTGATATAATGCTGTAATCTACACCCTGATATAATGTTGTAATCTACACCCTGATATAATGCTGTAATCTACACCTTTATTAGCCTGATATAATGCTGTAATCTACACCCCGATTAGCCTGATATAATGCTGTAATCTACACCCCGATTAGCCTGATATAATGCTGTAATCTACACCCTGATATAATGCTGTAATCTACACCCTGATTAGCCTGATATAATGCTGTAATCTACACCCCGATTAGCCTGATATAATGCTGTAATCTACACCCCGATTAGCCTGATATAATGCTGTAATCCACACCCTGATTAGCCTGATATAATGCTGTAATCTACACCCTGATTAGCCTGATATAATGCTGTAATCTACACCTTTATTAGCCTGATATAATGCTGTAATCTACCGATTAGCCTGATATAATGCTGTAATCTACACCCGATTAGCCTGATATAATGCTGTAATCTACACCTTTATTAGCCTGATATAATGCTGTAATCTACACCCTGATTAGCCTGATATAATGCTGTAATCTACACCCCAATTAGCCTGATATAATGCTGTAATCTACACCTTTATTAGCCTGATATAATGCTGTAATCTACACCCCGATTAGCCTGATATAATGCTGTAATCTACACCTTTATTAGCCTGATATAATGCTGTAATCTACACCCCGATTAGCCTGATATAATGCTGTAATCTACACCTTTATTAGCCTGATATAATGCTGTAATCTACACCCCGATTAGCCTGATATAATGCTGTAATCTACACCTTTATTAGCCTGATATAATGCTGTAATCTACACCCTGATATAATGCTGTAATCTACACCTTTATTAGCCTGATATAATGCTGTAATCTACACCCTGATATAATGCTGTAATCTACACCCTGATATAATGCTGTAATCTACACCCTGATATAATGCTGTAATCTACACCCCGATTAGCCTGATATAATGCTGTAATCTACACCTTTATTAGCCTGATATAATGCTGTAATCTACACCTTTATTAGCCTGATATAATGCTGTAATCTACACCCTGATATAATGCTGTAATCTACACCTTTATTAGCCTGATATAATGCTGTAATCTACACCTTTATTAGCCTGATATAATGCTGTAATCCACACCCTGATTACCCTGATATAATGCTGTAATCTACACCTTTATTAGCCTGATATAATGCTGTAATCCACACCCCGATTAGCCTGATATAATGCTGTAATCTACACCTTGATTAGCCTGATATAATGCTGTAATCTACACCTTTATTAGCCTGATATAATGCTGTAATCTACACCTTTATTAGCCTGATATAATGCTGTAATCTACACCTTTATTAGCCTGATATAATGCTGTAATCTACACCTTTATTAGCCTGATATAATGCTGTAATCTACACCCTGATATAATGCTGTAATCTACACCTTTATTAGCCTGATATAATGCTGTAATCTACACCCTGATTAGCCTGATATAATGCTGTAATCTACACCTTTATTAGCCTGATATAATGCTGTAATCTACACCTGATTAGCCTGATATAATGCTGTAATCTACACCCTGATTAGCCTGATATAATGCTGTAATCTACACCCGATTAGCCTGATATAATGCTGTAATCTACACCCTGATTAGCCTGATATAATGCTGTAATCTACACCCTGATTAGCCTGATATAATGCTGTAATCTACACCTTTATTAGCCTGATATAATGCTGTAATCTACACCTTTATTAGCCTGATATAATGCTGTAATCTACACCTTTATTAGCCTGATATAATGCTGTAATCTACACCCTGATTAGCCTGATATAATGCTGTAATCTACACCCTGATTAGCCTGATATAATGCTGTAATCTACATCTTTATTAGCCTGATATAATGCTGTAATCTACACCTTTATTAGCCTGATATAATGCTGTAATCTACACCCCGATTAGCCTGATATAATGCTGTAATCTACACCCCGATTAGCCTGATATAATGCTGTAATCTACACCCTGATTAGCCTGATATAATGCTGTAATCTACACCTTTATTAGCCTGATATAATGCTGTAATCTACACCCTGATATAATGCTGTAATCTACACCTTTATTAGCCTGATATAATGCTGTAATCTACACCCTGATTAGCCTGATATAATGCTGTAATCTACACCTTTATTAGCCTGATATAATGCTGTAATCTACACCCTGATTAGCCTGATATAATGCTGTAATCTACACCCTGATATAATGCTGTAATCTACACCCTGATTAGCCTGATATAATGCTGTAATCTACACCCTGATATAATGCTGTAATCTACACCCTGATTAGCCTGATATAATGCTGTAATCTACACCTTTATTAGCCTGATATAATGCTGTAATCTACACCCTGATATAATGCTGTAATCTACACCCCGATTAGCCTGATATAATGCTGTAATCTACACCCTGATTAGCCTGATATAATGCTGTAATCTACACCTTTATTAGCCTGATATAATGCTGTAATCTACACCCTGATTAGCCTGATATAATGCTGTAATCTACACCCCGATTAGCCTGATATAATGCTGTAATCTACACCCCGATTAGCCTGATAATTAATTCTTATAATAAAGTGTTTTAAGAATCTGCAGCAGCCTCTTCCTTCTGAGTACAAGTTGCTGTGTAATTATGTCATTAATTAATTAAATTTTAGTCATTACCTTAAACATATACATTCCTTTATCGATTGGTGACTAACCAGCTTATCAATATGGATTGGTGACTAACCAGTTTATCAATATGGATTGGTGACTAACCAGCTTATCAATATGGATTGGTGACTAACCAGTTTATCAATATGGATTGGTGACTAACCAGTTTATCAATATGGATTGGTGACGAACCAGCTTATCATTATGGATTGGTGACTAACCATCTCATCAATATGGATTGGTGACTAACCAGCTTATCATTATGGATTGGTGACTAACCAGTTTATCAATATGGATTGGTGACTAACCAGCTTATCAATATGGATTGGTGACTAACCATCTTATCATTATGGATTGGTGACTAACCAGTTTATCAATATGGATTGGTGACTAACCAGTGAGCTTATCATTATGGATTGGTGACTAACCAGCTTATCAATATGGATTGGTGACTAACCAGCTTATCAATATGGATTGTTGACTAACCAGCTTATCATTATGGATTGGTGACTAACCAGCTTATCAATACGGATTGGTGACTAACCAGCTTATCATTATGGATTGGTGACTAACCATCTTATCATTATGGATTGGTGACTAACCATCTTATCAATATGGATTGGTGACTAACCATCTTATCAATATGGATTGGTGACTAACCATCTTATCAATATGGATTGGTGACTAACCAGTGAGCTTATCATTATGGATTGGTGACTAACCAGCTTGTTATGAATTGGTTACTAAGCTAAATGTACATATGGTGTTTTTTATTTTACCTTTATTTAACCAGGCAAGTCAGTTAAGAACACATTCTTATTTTCAATGACGGCCTAGGAACAGTGGGTTAACTGCCTGTTCAGGGGCAGAACGACAGATTTGTACCTTGTCAGCTCGGGGGTTTGAACTCGCAACCTTCCGGTTACTAGTCCAACGCTCTTAACCACTAGGCTACCCTGCCGCTCCACAATAACATTGATTTTGTGTTAATGAGAGAAGTGTTGAACTCCAATGAATGGCTGATCAAAAGGGTTCTGAACATAAGATAGCAGGTTTTACAAAGTGTTATGAGTTTAGAAAATAAACCATTTAAACATGTGAAAAATGTGTCAGTCAATAGAACACAAGAACTGTGATATTCTGATAATAAACATTAGACAGGTTTTATTCACCAAACTATAAATGAAAAGACAACAATCAGAAAGTTTAAAGGGGAAAAAAAAGTTTAATAACAGTAACTTCCACTAGTCACCATTCAGTCAGCCCGGCTTCAGATCAGTCAGCCCGGCCTTCAGATCAGTCAGCCCGGCTTCAGATCAGTCAGCCCGGCTTCAGATCAGTCAGCCCGGCCTTCAGATCAGTCAGCCCGGCTTCAGATCAGTCCGCCCGGCTTCAGATCAGTCCGCCCGGCTTCAGATCAGTCAGCCCGGCTTCAGATCAGTCAGCCCGGCTTCAGATCAGTCAGCCCGGCTTCAGATCAGTCAGCCCGGCTTCAGATCAGTCAGCCCGGCTTCAGATCAGTCAGCCCGGCTTCAGATCAGTCCGCCCGGCTTCAGATCAGTCAGCCCGGCTTCAGATCAGTCAGCCCGGCTTCAGATCAGTCAGCCCGGCTTCAGATCAGTCAGCCCGGCTTCAGATCAGTCAGCCCGGCTTCAGATCAGTCAGCCCGGCTTCAGATCAGTCAGCCCGGCTTCAGATCAGTTCATATGAACATGATGATATAACCTACTATACATCAGGGAGGTGTCCCAAATTAACCTCTAATCCCTTTACAGTGAACTACGTTCGACCAGAGTCCTGCAAAACTAGGGCCCATTAGACTAGGGCTCTAATGACTAGGGCCCATACGACTCTGGTCAAACGTAGTGTACTATATAGTGTACAGGGTTAAATTTGGGACTCTTCAGAGTTTCAGATACCTTATAGCCATAGATCAGGGTAATTGAATATAATGCAGCATCATCTTTGTACAAAAACACATTCACAGAGAACCTGCATCGGAGACAGCATCACATTAACAGAAAACACAAAATACTTACAAATATCTGAGGTGAGCTCCACTTATTCCAGTGGTTCCATTATAGATAAACAAACTATATCCAGCTCAGCTTAAGTACTTAAAAGAATTTGACAAAGTATCCCACAAGAAGGTTTTGTCCAGGTTTACTCTTTAGCTAGACGCTAACGGAGCTAGCATAAACTAGCAAACTCAGGTTGTAACCATTAGCTAGATGCTAACGGAGCTAGCATAAACTAGCAAACTCAGGTTGTAACCATTAGCTAGATGCTAACGGAGCTAGCATGAGCTAGCAGTCTCAGTTGTAGTCTTTAGCTAGATGCTAAAAGAGCTAGCATGAACTAGAAAAACTCAGGTTGTAACCATGAGCTAGATGCTAACGGAGCTAGCAGGGTCTCAGATGGTGGCTGACTCCTGCCCAGTCTTCTCCTCTGCCTTCCCTCCTCCTCCCTCTTCCTCTTTATTCTTCCTGTGCTTCTTCTTCTTGTTCTTGTGTTTGTGTTCCTTCCTTCCTTCGACGGGAGGCTCAACGTCGGCAGAATGCTTCTTGTGCTTCTTGTGTTTTTTATGTTTCTTGTGTTTCTTCTTCTTCTTCTTGTCTGTCGCCGTGGAGCCGCTGTGGTTGCTAGGGGAGCCGCCGGGGCTCTGGGAGGCGGGGCTCTGGGTGTTGTGAGAGGGGCTATGGCTCAGGCCACTGCCTCGCTCCCCGTCTGACCCCTCCCCTTCGCTGTAGTCGGGGACGAAGGCTGCCTCGTCCGTCTCTCTACCCAGGTCAGAACACAGGCGCTGTCGCCTTGGCTCAGGCCCCGCCCCTCGACTCTCATCCCTCCCTCCCCCTCTTCCTTCCTCCTTCACTCCTCTGGATTCGGTCTTAGCTGGTTTTCTAAAGTTCACCTGCCCCTTTTTAAGCCCTCTGCCTTCCTCCCTCCTTCTAGTCCCTTCCTCCCTCCCTCTCCTCCCCTCTGTGTTGGCTGTTTTAGAGACACTGCCCTGCACCTCCCTGCCTTGGCCACTAGGCGGTGCTGGTGAGACTTCTCTCCTCAGAGCGTCTCTGGGAACAGAGGAGGAAACCGCCAACGCCCCATTCTCCCTGGACGCTGAGTGCTGCTCCTCTTCCTCCTCCTCCTCCTCCTCTCTCTCCCACTTGGACCGGGGTGGAGGCTGGATGAGGACTCCTCCGGTCCCACGGTCCCTCCTCTCCCTGCCTGGGCTGGGGAACTGGACGGGACTGGGTCTCCTTTGGGTCTGGAGGTCCCGTGGTTTTGACACAGCACCCTGGCTCTGGCTCGGCTCAGACCTGCTGCTGCTGGAACACACAGATCCAAGATCAGGGGTTAGAGAGATCAACTAGGAAGCATTATACCCATAGACAGATCTAGGACCAGGGGTTAGAAACCATTATACCCATGTTATATACACAGATCTAGGATCAGGGGTTAGAAACCATTACACCATGTTATATAGACAGATCTAGGATCAGGGGTTAGAAACCATTATACCCATGTTATATAGACAGATCTAGGATCAGGGGTTAGAAACCATTGTACCATGTTATATAGACAGATCTAGGACCAGGGGTTAGAAACCATTGTACCATGTTATATACACAGATCTAGGATCAGGGGTTAGAGAGAACATCAACTAGGAAGCGTTATATACACAGATCTAGGATCAGGGGTTAGAAACCATTATACCCATAGACAGATCTAGGACCAGGGGTTAGAAACCATTATACCCATGTAATATAGACAGATCTAGGATCAGGGGTTAGAAACCATTATACCCATGTAATATATAGATAGATCTAGGATCAGGGGTTAGAAACCATTATACCCATGTTATATAGACAGATCTAGGATCAGGGGTTAGAAACCATTATACCCATGTTATATAGACAGATCTAGGATCAGGGGTTAGAGAGAACATCAACTAGGAAGCATTATACCCATAGACAGATCTAGGATCAGGGGTTAGAAACCATTACACCCATGTTATATACACAGATCTAGGATCAGGGGTTAGAAACCATTACACCATGTTATATAGACAGATCTAGGTTCAGGGGTTAGAAACCATTATACCCATGTTATATAGACAGATCTAGGACCAGGGGTTAGAAACCATTATACCCATGTTATATAGACAGATCTAGGATCAGGGGTTAGAAAACATTCTAACCAATGTTCCCTCATTTGTTTCGGGACTGAGAATTTTCAGGTCAGCTGAGCTCAAACTTGAATGTTGTGAAAAATACTGTGCAACTTCCGGCGGCAGTTTACTGTGAAGGCCCCACCCGTTCACTGCGAAGGCCCCACCCGTTTACTGCGAAGGCCCCACCCGTTTACTGCGAAGGCCCCACCCGTTTACTGCGAAGGCCCCACCCGTTTACTGCGAAGGCCCCACCCGTTTACTGCGAAGGCCCCACCCGTTACTGCGAAGGCCCCACCCGTTCACTGCGAAGGCCCCACCCGTTTACTGCGAAGGCCCCACCCGTTTACTGCGAAGGCCCCACCCGTTTACTGCGAAGGCCCCACCCGTTTACTGCGAAGGCCCCACCCGTTTACTGCGAAGGCCCCACCCGTTTACTGCGAAGGCCCCACCCGTTTACTGCGAAGGCCCCACCCGTTTACTGTGAAGGCCCCACCCGTTTACTGTGAAGGCCCCACCCGTTTACTGTGAAGGCTCTACCTGCTACCGGCCTACTGCAGCTCTGACCCGTTCACTGTCTGTGCAGAGGCCCCATCACAATTCTCACAGTAGAGGGGAAATGCTGATAGTGTTAACTAAAGGAGAAAGCTCTAGAACGCTGATAGTGTTACCTAAAGGAGAAAGCTCTAGAACGCTGATAGTGTTAACTAAAGGAGAAAGCTCTAGAACGCTGATAGTGTTACCTAAAGGAGAAAGCTCTAGAACGCTGATAGTGTTACCTAAAGGAGAAAGCTCTAGAATGCTGATAGTGTTAACTAAAGGAGAAAGCTCTAGAACGCTGATAGTGTTAATTAAAGGAGAAAGCTCTAGAACGCTGAGAGTGTAAACTAAAGGAGAAAGCTCTAGAACGCTGATAGTGTTCGCTGATAGTGTTAACTAAAGGAGAAAGCTCTAGAACGCTGATAGTGTTAACTAAAGGAGAAAGCTCTAGACCGCTGATAGTGTTAAACCACAATGATTGTTGATTAACAACACGGGCTAATAAAGAACCGTTGGAAGGTCAGAGGTCGAAAGGGCAACTCACCCAGTTGAAGTGACAGAGTGGTCTGATGAGTGGTGGGTCGTGGGCTCAGAACTCTTTCTGCTGATCTTTCTGGTCTTCCCAGAACCAGAACCCTCCTTCACCACCGCTGCCGCTCTGTCTTCAGCGACAGTCTCTCTCTGGGACCCTGCCGCTCGCTCCCCTGTAGAGGCAGGTCTGTCTATGGAGGACGAGGTCTTCTCTCCTTTCGGTTCCCTGGTGGCTGACTTCTCCCTGGATGATGACCTGCCAGTCTGGGCTGATGCTGGTCTCTCTCTCTCCTTGGAGCTCTCCGCTGGTCTCTCTCTCTCAGCGGGCGGCGTGTACTCGCTCTCTGTTCTCTCCACGGTGACATCAGGTTTCTTAGCGATGGCCGAGCGTTCCGCGATGGTCATGCGGTCTAGAGAGACTGACCTTCCTCCTCCTCCTCCTCTCTCCGGCAAACGTTCCCCTGATGACGGCCTCTCTGACCTAACAGACCTGACCTCTGACCTCTCGCCAGAAGACCTCCGCTCCACCATCACCGCCACCCTCTCCGTCGCTCCATCCCTCTCTGCTCCTCCTCTCTCGGGACCAGCAGGCCTCTCTCCAGTAGAGGTGATAGTAGTGGTGATATTAGCAACTGGAGCTGGTCTCTCCTCTGGGCGGGCCATACTGCTGTTCCTACCCAGGTCTCTGTTCAGTTTGATTCTCCTCTGGGGGAAGGGTTTGACCTGCAGACCCATGAGAGGCCAGATAGACCCCCTGTCACTCTCTCTTCTGCCCGCCTCAGAGCTCCCTGGGGTGGGCAGCAGCCCGTCGCCTCTCCCCAGGTCCATGGAGGAACCAGGGATGGAGATGGGATGGAAACGGTCGAGCCTCCCTGTCTGTGAGGAACCAGGGATGGGGAGCAGACCCTCTCCTCTACCCGACTCTCTGCATGCCAGGTTCAGGAGGAGGGAAGGCTTGGCAGGAAGTCCTCTCGGGGGTACGGACCCTCGGCGCGGCGGAGCTTAGCCGGGGCCCCCCATCCCTCTGTCCATCCCCTCCCCTTTCCCTCTCCTCCACTCTCCTCCTCTTCTCTGCTGGGGAGGGAGGTGCAGGCTGGAGGGGGCGACCAGGGGGGCGTACCCCGACACTGTGAATGGGATCTCTCCTTCCCCCGCGGGCGTCGCCCAGGTGTTTAGGGAGGTCGTGGGGGTGAGGGGGGAGGGGGCGGGTCAGGGGGAGTTTAGCCAAACCTCCTCGAACAGTAGGGGTGCTCCGTCCCTTCTCTCTCCTGATTGGCTCGTCCGGTTTGACCTTGGATGCTTTGGTTGGTTTAGCGGCTGAAGACTCTTTGTTCTTAGAGGCTGTGACCGTCGCCTCTCCTCCCGTCTTCCTCTTAACCTTCTCCCCTTTCACCTTTCCCTCCGTCTTTACTTTCACCTTACCCCCCTTCTCCTTCCTGCTCTTCTCTGATTGGCCGGACGAGGTGGGAGGGGTTTTACCGGACAGCAGCGCTGCCTTATTGCTCGAGACCTTGGTGGAGGTGGGTGGGGCTTTGCTAGGAGTCAGGGTGTGGAGATCATCCATTGGCTCGTCCCTGACGGGTGTGGCGTCTCCCCTGTCCAGCGATTGGTCGGCTGAATCCAGCTCCTCCCCGTTCTTCTTTTTCTTCAGTTTCTTCCCTTTCAGAGTTTTAGTTCCGCCCTCTGACGTTTTGGTTCCCCCCTGCGTGCGTTCCTTACTTCCGCCCCCCCGGACGGAGGCAGAGGGCAGAGCGGACAAGGCGTGGTGAGTTCTGTGGGGTCCGGGAGGTCCCCCTCTCTCACCCTCCTCACCCGCCCCTGGGGGAGTAGTCTCTGGGAGGAGGGGTGAGGCGGTCCCTCTCTGCTGCCCCGGCCACCGCGGTGGTGCACCGAGGCATGCTGGGTACTGTAGTCTTTGTAGTACTTGTTGTACCAGTCCCTGTACTCTTTCTCCCACTGTCTGTAGCTGTCTCTCTCCCAGCGCTCCCTGCCCCCGGGAGACAGGTCAGGTCCGCCTTTGGGCTCGTAAGGAGCCGGCTCTCGAGGGGGGGGGGCTTATGGTGACCTCTAAACCCTCCAGGACTCCTGCTCCTCCTGTAGCCCCCCGGGGAGCGAGACCTGGGCCGATACCCCCCTCCTCCTTCAGCTCCGTCTCCTCCTTCCCAGCCCCCCCCACCCCCCCGGTAAGGCGGAGGGGAGCGAGGAGAGCCGGAGCGACGGTAGCCGTAGGAACGGGAGCGTGAGCGGGACCGTGGCGAGCGGCCGTAGGAGCGGCTGCGTTCTCCCCGGCCTCCGTTGCGTCTGGCGAAGGGGGAGCGTCCGTAAGACCTGGAACGGGAGCGGGAACGACTGGGGGTGTACGAGTAAGACCTGGAGCGGGAGCGAGGAGATCGGGAGTAGGGGGAACGGCTGAACGGAGAACGACTGTAGGAACGAGACCTGGGGAGGAGAGAAAAACACTTGATGTGTCTGTTTACCATCTCTACACAATTCATATCATCTCCGTCCTAGATATGTCTCCGTCAGAGAAGATATCTCTATGAACTGTTCAAGAGGTTTAATCCAGAACTATGATGAGATGTCATTGTGTTACCTGGAGTAGGAGCGTCTCCGTCTCTTGGGAGCAGGTCTGTATTCCATCAGCTCTTTGGCAAAGTCTTTAGTGAACTCATCCAGCTTGGACGTTACCCTGGTAACACAGAGAGACAGGGCTGGTCACATCCCATAATACATGTCTGAGGGAAACCTTTGAACAGGTCAATCTCAATCTCCCCCCCACTACTAGGCCGGGTTAACACTACTAGCCCGGTAACCCCCCACTACTACTAGCCCGGTAACATTCCCCCCCCACTACTACTAGCCCGGGGCAACATCCCCCCCCACTACTACTAGCCCGTAACATTCCCCCCCCACTACTACTAGCCCGGGTAACATTCCCCCCCCCCACTACTACTAGCCCAGGGTAACATCCCCCCCACTACTACTAGCCCGGGTAACATCCCCCCCCACTACTACTAGCCCGGGTAACATTCCCCCCCCCACTACTACTAGCCCGGGTAACATCCCCCCCACTACTACTAGCCCGGGTAACATCCCCCCCACTACTACTAGCCCGCAACATCCCCCCTACTACTAGTCCGGGTAACATTCCCCCCTACCCCCCCCCCCCCACTACTACTAGCCCGGGGCAACATTCCCCCCACTACTACTAGCCCGGGGTAACATCCCCCCCCACTACTACTAGCCCGTAACATTCCCCCCCACTACTACTAGCCTGGGGTAACATTCCCCCCACTACTACTAGCCCGGGGTAACATCCCCCCCACTACTACTAGCCCGGGGTAACATCCCCCCCACTACTACTAGCCCGGGGTAACATCCCCCACTAACTACTACTAGTCCGGGTAACATTCCCCCCCCCCCCCCCCACACTACTACTAGCCCGGGGGTAACATTCCCCCCCCACTACTAGCCCGTAACCCCCCACTACTACTAGCCCGGGGTAACCCCCCCCCCCACTACTACTAGCCCGGTAACATCCCCCCTACTACTAGCCCGGGTTACATTCCCCCCCCACTACTAGCCCGGGGTAACACCCCCCCCCACTACTACTAGCCCGGGGCAACATTCCCCCCCCCACCACTACTAGCCCGGGGTAACATTCCCTCCCCCCCCCCACTACTAGCCCGGGCAACATCCCCCCCCCACTACTAGCCCGGGTAACATCCCCCCCACTACTACTAGCCCGGGTAACATCCCCCCCACTACTACTAGCCCGGGTAACACCCCCCCCCACTACTACTTAACTCCCCCACTACTACTAGCCCGGGTAACATTCCCCCCACTACTACTAGCCCGGGGTAACATCCCCCCCCCACTACTACTAGCCCGGGTAACATTCCCCCCCCCTACTACTAGCCGGGGGCAACATTCCCCCCCCACTACTACTAGCCCGGGGTAACATTCCCCCCCACTACTACTAGCCCGCAACTCCCCCCACTACTACTAGCCCGGGTAACACTACTAGCCCACCCCCCCCACCACTACTAGCCCGGGTAACATCCCCCCCCGTAACATCCCCCCACTACTACTAGCCCGGGCAACATTCCCCCCCCCCACTACTAGCCCGGGGTAACATTCTCCCCCCACTACTACTAGCCCGGGTAACATTCCCCCCACTACTACTAGCCGGGGGTAACATCCCCCCCACTACTACTAGCCCGGGTAACATCCCCCCCCACTACTACTAGCCCCGGGTAACATCCCCCCACTACTACTAGCCCGGGGTAACATCCCCCCCCCCACTACTACTAGCCCGGGGTAACACCCCCACCCCACTATCTGAAAAAGATGAATCGGGCTGCCTGTGTAAACCAGCAGCTGTTTACTAATCCCAGTAATGTGAAGCTTCCAGCCTCAGCAACATCATTACAATGAATGAAATCAGGTGAGACTCACTGTTCCTGTTGGAGTCTCCTCTGTCTGTAGAAGTCCTCCTTGGAGAGGGGGGTCCGGAGGACAGGAGGGGCGGGGCCCAGCGAGTGGGGCTGCGTGTTGGGAGGGAACCCAGGGGGCATTAACCCCTGGAGGCATCTGGCTGTGTGGGTAGAGGGGCTGAGGGGGTAGTTAACAGGGGGAGGGGGCCCGGTGGAGTAGGGAGGGGGTAGGACTGGGGCGGGATGGAGTGGGGGTTGGGGGAGGGTGGTAGAGGTTAGGGCCCGGGTAGAGGTGGGGGCTGGGCCCGGGGCGGAAGGAAGGGGGTGGCGTGGGGGGGAACGGGTCAGAAAGAGGTCTGTAGGGTCTGGAGAGGGGTGAGAGAGGGGAGGGTTACAATTTAGGACTTGAGTCATTTTAGTAGCTCTTATGCAAAGGTGACAAAACAGAATTACAGTAACCCTGTTATGACCTCTATATTCTACAGTAACCCTGTTATGACCTCTATATTCTACAGTCCTGTATTCTACAGTAACCCTGTTATGACCTCTATATTCTACAGTAACCCTGTTATGACCTCTATATTCTATAGTCCTGTATTCTACAGTAACCCTGTTATGACCTCTATATTCTATAGTCCTGTATTCTACAGTAACCCTGTTGTGACCTCTATATTCTATAGTCCTGTATTCTACAGTAACCCTGTTATGACCTCTATATTCTATA
>NW_027009484.1:0-44515 GCF_036934945.1 Oncorhynchus masou masou | reverse complement strand
CGGCACACTGTAAACTAGCAGACACCTCCCTCCACGCACTGTAAACTAACAGACACCTCCCTCTACACACTGTAAGTTAACAGACACCTCCCTCCACGCACTATAAACTAACAGACACCTCCCTCTACACACTGTAAGTTAACAGACACCTCCCTCCACGCACTGTAAACTAACAGACACCTCCCTCCACACACTGTAAACTAGCAGACACCTCCCTCGGCACACTGTAAACTAGCAGACACCTCCCTCCACGCACTGTAAACTAACAGACACCTCCCTCCACACACTGTAAGTTAACAGACACCTCCCTCTACACACTGTAAGTTAACAGACACCTCCCTCTACACACTGTAAACTAACAGACACCTCCCTCTACACACTGTAAACTAGCAGACACCTCCCTCGGCACACTGTAAACTAGCAGACACCTCCCTCCACACACTGTAAACTAACAGACACCTCCCTCGACACACTGTAAACTAGCAGACACCTCCCTCCACACACTGTAAGTTAACAGACACCTCCCTCCACACACTGTAAGTTAACAGACACCTCCCTCCACGCACTGTAAACTAACAGACACCTCCCTCCTCACACTGTAAGTTAACAGACACCTCCCTCTACACACTGTAAGTTAACAGACACCTCCCTCTACACACTGTAAACTAACAGACATCTCCCTCCACACACTGTAAACTAGCAGACACCTCCCTCGACACACTGTAAACTAGCAGACACCTCCCTCCACACACTGTAATTTAACAGACACCTCCCTCCACACACTGTAAGTTAACAGACACCTCCCTCTACACACTGTAAGCTAACAGACACCTCCGTCCACACACTGTAAGTTAACAGACACCTCCCTCTACACACTGTAAGTTAACAGACACCTCCCTCTACACACTGTAAACTAGCAGACACCTCCCTCCACACACTATAAGTTAACAGACACCTCCGTCCACACACTGTAAGTTAACAGACACCTCCCTCTACACACTGTAAGTTAACAGACACCTCCCTCTACACACTGTAAGTTAACAGACACCTCCCTCTATACACTGTATGTTAACAGACACCTCCCTCCACACACTGTAAGTTAACAGACACCTCCCTCTACACACTGTAAGCTAACAGACACCTCCGTCCACACACTGTAAGTTAACAGACATCTCCCTCTACACACTGTAAGTTAACAGACACCTCCCTCCACACACTGTAAACTAACAGACACCTCCCTCCACACACTGTAAACTAACAGACACCTCCCTCCACACACTGTAAGTTAACAGACACCTCCCTCTACACACTGTAAGTTAATCTACACCTCCCTCTACACACTGTAAACTAACAGACACCTCCCTCTACACACTATAAACTAACAGACACCTCCCTCCACACACTGTAAACTAACAGACACCTCCCTCCACACACTGTAAACTAGCAGACACCTCTCTCGACACACTGTAAACTAGCAGACACCTCCCTCCACACACTGTATGTTAACAGACACCTCCCTCCACACACTGTAAGTTAACAGACACCTCCGTCCACACACTGTAAGTTAACAGACACCTCCCTCTACACACTGTAAGTTAACAGACACCTCCCTCTACACACTGTAAACTAACAGACACCTCCCTCCACACACTGTAAGTTAACAGACACCTCCCTCTACACACTGTAAACTAACAGACACCTCCCTCCACACACTGTAAACTAACAGACACCTCCCTCCACACACTGTAAACTAACAGACACCTCCCTCCACACACTGTAAACTAACAGACACCTCCCTCCACACACTGTAAACTAACAGACACCTCCCTCCACACACTGTAAACTAACAGACACCTCCCTCCACACACTGTAAACTAACAGACACCTCCCTCTACACACTGTAAACTAACAGACACCTCCCTCTACACACTGTAAACTAACAGACACCTCCCTCCACACACTGTAAACTAACAGACACCTCCCTCCACACACTGTAAACTAACAGACACCTCCCTCCACACACTGTAAACTAACAGACACCTCCCTCTACACACTGTAAGTTAACAGACACTTCCTCCACGCACTGTAAGTTAACAGACACCTCCCTCCACACACTGTAAGTTAACAGACACCTCCCTCCACACACTGTAAGTTAACAGACACCTCCCTCCACACACTATAAACTAACAGACACCTCCCTCTACACACTGTAAACTAACAGACACCTCCCACCACACACTAAGTTAACAGACACCTCCCTCCACACACTGTAAACTAGCAGACACCTCCCTCCACACACTGTAAGTTAACAGACACCTCCCTCCACACACTATAAACTAACAGACACCTCCCTCCACACACTGTAAGTTAACAGACACCTCCCTCCACACACTGTAAACTAACAGACACCTCCCTCCACACACTGTAAACTAACAGACACCTCCTTCCACACACTGTAAGTTAACAGACACCTCCCTCCACACACTGTAAGGCAACAGACACCTCCCTCCACACACTGTAAGCTAACAGACACTGATCTCCCCCTGATCTCTGATTCAAGCTTGTTTGTTTGGCTTTTCTTTTTTTAAACAAATTCTAAAAGATGTCAAACAGATTTGTGTTAACCTCGTCCCCAGGCCAATTGCATATAAGAATCGTTGGGAAGAAGTGTCTGGGGAACAACGTTAGATTTGTGGTAACATATCTAAGAACCGACCTACTGTTTTTTCCTCTAGCATCCAGTGTACTGTGTGAATGTGGTGGGTACCCAGAACGCCAACAACCTGATAACAGTGTCTACTGATGGGAAGATGCTCCTGGAGTCTGAACATGCTCTCTCAGCCACAGGTGAGCAGAGGGGCATAAGGCTGCTTCCTAAATGACCCCCTATTCCCGTTATAGTGCACTACCGCATGACCCAGGGTCCATTGGGTAGTAGTGCACTACATTTGTCCAGGGTCCATTGGGTAGTAGTGCACTACTTTGTCCAGGGTCCATTGGGTAGTAGTGCACTACTTTTGGGTCCATTGGGTAGTAGTGTACGCTTTGACCAGGGTCCATTGGGTAGTAGTGCACTACTTTTGACCAGGGTCCATTGGGTAGTAGTGCACTACTTTTGACCAGGGTCCATTGGGTAGTAGTGCACTACTTTTGACCAGGGTCCATTGGGTAGTAGTGCACTACTTTTGACCAGGGTCCATTGGGTAGTAGTGCACTACTTTTGACCAGGGTCCATTGGGTAGTAGTGCACTACTTTTGACCAGGATCCATTGGGTAGTAGTGCACTACTTTGACCAGGGTCCATTGGGTAGTAGTGCACTACTTTTGTCCAGGGTCCATTGGGTAGTAGTGCACTACTTTTGTCCAGGGTCCATTGGGTAGTAGTGCACTCTAAAGGGAATAGGGTGCCATTTGAGACATATGTATCGCAATAAACTCCTATTAATTCTCCTCCAGAGAATTTATCTAAATAAATTATTTTTTTATCCATAAAGAAAAGGACTAGTATTTGTCTTTGTTCCATGTTTATTGAGGTAAACTATATGAGCCTGCATTTAACAGGAGAGTATGGAGCTGGTCTACAATAAGTCCAAGCCCGTAGCAGTAACAGGAATGGCCTTCCCCTGCCGGAGATGTTAACAACTACGTGGTGGGAAGCGAGGAAAGGGATGGTGTACTCCTCCCGCCACGGCAGGTTGGGTGAGCTGAGGCTCAACAGGGACACTTATTTATAACATGAATGTGTCTTCACGTTTCCATAGAAACAGCACACGACACTGGGGGATGTGTAATGTCAGTCTCTCACATTATCTATATTTTACAATGTTTTTTATTGTTACAAATGAATGCAACCTCATGAAGTTGATGTTATTTATGTTTCCGATGAAAACAGCGCAAGATGTTTGCAATATGTGTGTGTCCTTCGACCAGCCAACCTACGGTACCTGGAATGATAGCTTTATCTTAAAGCTCATTGAATGTACTTAGGTGAATGCCTTGTTATGTTGTTGTGTGCAGTAAAGCAGGTATAGCTGAGATGTTTGAGGGGCACCAGGGCCCAGTGACTGGGATCAGCTGCCATACGCTGTGGGCACTGTCGACTTCTCACACCTCTTCATCACGTCCTCCCTTTGACTGGACTGTAAAACTGTGGTCAATCAAGGTAAGACAAGTCACATTACTCTACTCAGGGTGTTGCCCCTGTTCCCTGATCTACATTTTAAACTAACAATTACAAGACAGTTATAACTGCCACCTAAGGCCCCAAAGAACCCTCAGCAGTAGCAGCATTCTTGTGGTGTCTCTGTAGAATTAGAATGGAATAGAATTCTCGTAGAATAGAATTTGAATTTGTTGTTCTTTCTGTGTCTGTCTCTGTAGAATTAGAATGGAATAGAATTCTCGTAGAATAGAATTTGAATTTGTTGTTCTTTCTGTGTCTGTCTCTCTCTCCAGCACAACAAGCCACTGTACTCCTTTGAGGATAATGCAGATTATGTCTATGATGTCAGTTGGTCCCCTGTGCATCCGGCTCTCTTTGCCTCCGTGGATGGGATGGGTCGTTTGGACCTGTGGAACCTCATCAATGACACTGAGGTGAGTCACACAATCTCATTGGTTACTTTACTTACAAATGGCCCATCGTTCCTTTGGGAGTATAGGTCATCGACAACTCCTGTCCATCACACTGTTCTGGGCGGTCTCCTCCAGCTCATTCCTCTCCATCACACTGTTCTGGGCAGTCTCCTCCAGCTCGTTCCTCTCCATCACTATCTGGGCGGTCTCCTCCCAGCTCGTTCCTCTCATCACCTCTGTTCTGGGCGGTCTCCTCCAGCTCGTCGTTCCTCTCCATCACACTCTGTTCTGGGTGGTGTCCTCACACTCTGCTTGGTAAAGTCGTTCCTCTCCATCACACTCTGTTCTGGGCGGTCTCCTCCAGCTCGTTCCTCTCCATCACACTATGTTCTGGACAGTCTCCTCCAGCTCGTTCCTCTCCATCACACTCTGTTCTGGGCGGTCTCCTCCAGCTCGTTCTTCTCCATGACGGTTTTTATTAGTTAATTGTTTACCACTGTACAACTTTCTTTTATCCTGGTCTGGATGTGTATGATGCAGAATAGGATTTGATCATATTCCTACATAGCTATCTGTTGTTGGTATGTGGTTGTAAGATAATATGACGCTTTTCTTTTAAAGGTGCCCACAGTGAGTGTGACGATCGAGGGGTGTGCTCTGAACCGTGTGAGATGGGCGTCGGGAGGCAGAGAGGTTGCCGTGGGTGACTCGGAGGACGTGTCTGGATCTACGATGTGGGAGAGGTGAAATAATTAAGTCCATCATTTAAAGGGTTCGAACGATGAGAGAATGGGTGCTGTAGCTGAAACAAGATGGAACTCGTGGCCTTGTTGTTGTGCCTTGGATTCTTATTCACTTCTTTGCTGAAATGTGATACATTAGTTAGCCTACTGTTGTTTCTATCCAATTGTTTTTCAGTTTTTTTTCTTCATATATATGCTCATCCATATATTTTATACTTATATATTCTTGTCCCATTCCTTTACTAGATTGTGTGTATTAGGTTTCGTTGTGGAATTTGTTAGATATTACCTGTTAGATATTGCTGCACTGTCGGATCTAGAAGCATAAGCATTTTGCTACGCTCGCAATAACATCTGCTAACCATGTGTATGTGACCAATAACATTAGATTTGATTTGATATGTGACTGACCGTGTTTGTCTCCTGTAGCTGGCAGTGCCACACCCTGAGGACTGGAGCCACTTCGCCCGCACCCTCGTCGAGATCCGTGCCAACGGGGATGGAGAGGAGGAGGGGCGTGGAGCTGCCAGCCTGAAACCTTCTCACCCTCTCATCAATGGATGCAACGTTTCAGGACTGACAGCCTGATAACAGACATTTACAGATAACAAACCATCATTTACTGACGTAAAACAACAGCAGCATGCATGCTTCAGTGAGATTCAAGTCATTGGAATTAGACGGACTCCAACCTTATGCTCCATAGATCAAAGTAAGAAATGGCGATTTGCCCGGGGCAACAACTATTCTTACCAGGGTTATTTATTTGTTATTGGTTTGTTAAACAGTTGATATTTGATAGGTGCGGCAGCGTAGCCTAGTGTTTAGAGCGTTGGACTAGCAACCAAAAGGTTGCAAGTTCGAATCCCCGAGCTGACATGGTACAAATCTGTCATTCTGCCCCTGAACAGGCAGTTAACCCACTGTTCCTAGGCCGTCATTGAAAATAAGAATTTGTTCTTAACTGACTTGCCTAGTTAAATAAAGGAAAAAAAAATATGTATGTACTTGATATCGGAATCATATGGCTTGCAATGATAATGTGCTTATGGGTCTAACGTGGGTCTAAATGTTGGAGTGAGCTAGATGTGATCCTTATATTCTACTCATGACGTTTGATTATCAGATTCCTGTGATCTGTTCTTCTTTCTTCAAGGTTATAAAGCTGCATTAATAACAAGTTGGATCATTGTTTTCTCAAGATATCCAAGTGAACCTTTAATAATGTTTTTAAGTAGCTTTTGGGCTTTTCAGTGCATTAGCATGATAATTATTATATTTTGGTTGCTGTTAAACAATTTGGTTTTGTTCTAAGAAATAAGTCTAAAAATGTATGGCTTTTTGCTGTAAGGACAACAATTGACAATAAAATAAGGATAAATGCTGAGGGGGATGTATGCCACAAATTTCACAGACCAGGCTATATGGGCTAAGATAATACATTTACAGTGTGTATTGCATTTTACATTTTACTACCATTATTTAAATATTCCACCTATGCCATTTCTGTGTTTGATATTGAATCGAAACATTTGTACAGTAATTTGATATAAACCATCCTCCGTCAGCTACTGTAAAATATTGAAGTCAGTTGTAGTATCATCGTGTGAATGTACTGTGCGTCCTACTTTGAGAATTGACCTATTGCGATGTTATTTATGAAAGGGGTTATCTTGGTGAAGAGGTGGCTTTATTCTTTCTTTGTCCACTGTCGTTGACTTCTTATTATAGCTCAGTGGTCATTTTCGAACGTACGCGAATCCACGAAGCAGGCGGAGTTCTGTTTCCATGACAATTACGTCAATATTAGTGTCGGGTAACTAAAGGTCATGCTAAAGACAAGCGCCACACAGAAGGAAACAGAATGGCGGAGGTAAACTTAACTGTTGTGCTTTAAAACGACGAGATATTCTCGTATGGTGTGGCTTCAGTGTCGTTTCGTTTTCGCGGTACTTGGTTTATTCTATGCGTGGTCACGGGGAGGACAGTCTGAGCGGAGCATAGCCTCGCTAGTAAGCCTGAAGGAGTTTGACTTTACTCGGAAGGATAGCTCAGCTGGCTAGCATGTTTGACTTTACTCGAAAGGATAACACAGCTGGCTAGTTGGATATGCTAATCTGCTAGATTACTTTTTGACTATGTTTTTGCTTGCAAGTCAGTTAGCTAAATGACGGGCGACTAAAGCCAAGTAGAGAACCGTAGTTCGCTACCTAGTAATCCATGTTTACGTTTAATATTGTGAAACTACTTGTCGGCCTTTCTCCAGTTTACTTCTGCCCGTGTTAGCTTGCTAGCTTTGTGCTTGATTGCACTCTGCAGAGGTTAGCAGCACTAGCGGGAGCAAGTAGTACAAGTTCGTTTCGTTCTTTTAAAAACCGCATATATTAAAGTCAAGCAAGCTCGCTTCTCTATTTTCTAGGAAGCTTGTTCTAAATGCTGATTGAATTTATCAAATGCTATAACTATTTTTTTGTTACCTAATGTTCCTAACTAGTTTGTTTTTAGACTTATGATGTAGCAGGGCTCTGAAAAAAATGTAATAATGCAGATAAAGATTTGAAATTTAATATTTTTCACACAACCCAGGTTCTGAGTTAGTTACACCATTATTCTGGCAGATCGTTGAAATCCAACGTCAATCCAGCGCCATCTCTGCTGTTTCTAAAATGACACCATATGAGAGACATAGTCAATGGAATAACAACAACACTGAATGTTGTAATATATGGATAGATAAACTTGTCATTATTGTCTTATTTGACTTGTTCATGTTCTCACAGCCCTGTAGGGGGCGACCAAGGTCAAAGTTCAATTCCAATTTCCTTAGCTGCTATTGTCAGTGACAGACTGTATACAGTAGTATCATCTTTACAGATATGTTCAGTGTGTTGTCAAGATTGGTTGCCTGGTACTGTAAACATCCCCGACTGGAAGCTGTGATGTACATGTTCTAGCTTTCAGTAGGGTGTTTGCTGCTCCATTCTTCCGCAGACTCCTAGACCAGTGTTGTTGTTTGTAGATCTAGGTCTGCATTCCAGATTCAATTTGTAAAAATTAGCACCTTGTCTTCCTCCCATCACTTGGAGTAAACCCTCCAGTGATGCATGTATGGCGGAGTGGATGAGGGAAGCGGTTGCAAGTAAAAGTGGATTTGGACCAGGGGAGGATGGCTCATAATAATGGCCAGAACTGCATGAATGGAATGGCATATGTTTGATGTATTTGATACCATTCTGCTCCAGCCATTACCACAAGCCTGTCCTACCCTATTAAGATGCTACCAACCTCAGGTTTGCATCTTCATTTAAATAACTGAATGTTATTGTTTGTACATCTGGTGTTTCCCAGACACAAGTGAGTGCGCTTTACTTCCAGTTCTACTGCTGTGGAAATGGAAGAGTATCCTAGCTTCTCCATTCTGAGTGTAGTTACTGTAAACATCCTACACTCAGCTATAGCCTGTATGGAAGGCTGGGGAGAGGGTGTTTACTTTGGCTGGCTTGGACAGCTTCAATCTGTGTGGATGGGATTTAATGGATCACTCATGACGAGATGGAAAGATTTATTTTTGTACAACAGAGAAGAAGGCTGCAATTAATTCCCATTGGTAGTTTTTTTAATGAGAAACCTAACATGTAGAAGATGCAATCAATGGATGATATGTGGATGCATTGTCACCGATCAATAATGACAACACTGTTATTGCAAAAATAAACTTTGCAAATGTGTATTGATTGACTGACTGTTTCTTTTATTCCTTGGAATGTTTATAATGTATATCACAGTTTATAGTATACTATTAGCCTAACATTTTTATGGACCTGGTTGAAAATGGTAGTGATTACTGAAGAAAATGCACATTAATTCCCAAATTGAAATGTTTTGCCAGTTCACACACCTGTATTCAAAATCCATGGAGGCTACATTAATTTAAAGCTTAATTATTTCATCACATTATTTATATAAATTCGTTTTCTACTGTTATGGGCACACATTTAATAACCATTGAGCATATCTTGGCGTGAGTAACCAATCATGATATGTCCGAGGATTTTGTAATAAGGAGAGTACTGTACACGATCCCATTCGAAAGAATGGAGTGGAAACCTTTTACAAATGTATCAAGGGTAGACTATGCCTCATGGTCATCCCAACCACTGGGGGAGAACATCCCAAACCAGCCTGCTTTTCTCTCCACAGGAAGACTTTATCCGCCATATTTGTTGTCGCAGATTCGCCAGAAACCTTCCTCAAAACAAATAAAAATACGATTTTCAATTACTTATTCAGTAAGTAATGTAGATCTAAATAAATGTACATGTAACTCTTAGGGTATTACGTTTTATTTTACAAACATGGCGACGTCAACTGCAGGTAAGTACTCGATTCGATTGTTTACCTTTTCGTACAGTACTATCTCGAGAAATAACATTTCTTAGCTAGGTAAAAGTAGCAAGCTAGCCAACAGATGTAGTCAAATTACTCATGTAAAGTTTATTCTATTCTAAAAGTGGGGCACATAATTACCGTGACCAGCCACAACATTGACGGTACATTTATTGCAGCTAAATGTTCGCCTTAAAGTTATTGGATTTAGTTTGTAAAGAAAGTATTTGTCACGAAACTGTTCCTGTTTCTCCCAGGGTTTAGCTAGCTTTATTCATACTGCTGAGGAGTCAGGAGTTCAACCATCTTTGCTGTTGCAGTGGTAGCTAAACCTGTCTGGAGAGCTACAGAGTGTGCACAGAGCAAACCAATACACTATACTGCACTGACCTCATTCCATTTCTGTATTCCCAGCTTGTAGTTGCTAGGCTGGCTTGATCATGTAGGCCCTAGCTAGGGTTGAATTCAGTATTTTGACTGAAAGGTAGGTAGCTAGAGGAAAAATATACGGTCCCTGACCAAAGAATGAACCACGCAGAACGAACACTAAACACACGAGGAGACACACAAGCACAATGTAAAGGCCAATCCACTGCCAGCCTATTGAAAATATCTAATTTCCATTGAAGTAATTTAGCAGACACTCTTCTCCAGAGCGACTTACGTTTTCATTCTCATCTTTTTCTTGCGTACTGGTCCCCCGTGGAAATCGAACCCACAATTCTGGCGTTGCAAGCACCATGCTCTACCAACTGTCAATTAAACTGTCAATGTGTAATGATCTTATTATTAGGCCGTCAACCTTTTCCATAGTCAAATTTGTACATAAACACACATTAATCTTGGCCTGCCTGGCTGTTAATTTACAGGTGGGACTTCCTCCATCTTCATGTGTAAACTGTGCAACCTGTTCTCTCCACACCGAGCACAGCTCCTCTCCCATGTGTCTGAGAAGCACCACACAGAGGGGCTCAACCCTGATGACATCATTGTGGTCCTCATGCCATTAACAGCTCCACTGGAGAATGGTGGAGGTGAGCACCTCCTCAAAGCAACCAGGGATACTAATGGTGGAGGTGAGCACCTCTTCAAAGCAGTCAGGGATACTAATAGTTGAGGTGAGCACCTCTTCAAAGCAGCCAGGGATACTAATAGTCGAGGTGAGCACCATTTCAAAGCAACCAGGGATACTAAGGGCGGAGGTGAGCACCTCTTCAAAGCAGCCAGGGATACTAATAGTTGAGTTGAGCACCATTTCAAAGCAACCAGGGATACTAAGGGTGGAGGTGAGCACCTCTTCAAAGCAGCCAGGGATACTAATAGTCGAGGTGAGCACCATTTCAAAGCAACCAGGGATACTAAGGGCGGAGGTGAGCACCTCTTCAAAGCAGCCAGGGATACTAAGGGTGGAGGTGGAGGTGAGACACCTCTTCAAAGCAGCCAGGGATAATAGGGCATTGCAACAACCGACCGTATTATGGTGTTTCTTTGTTTTTCAGCGATCTGAATAATTGGCTACTGAGTGCCTCGGTAGTCCTTCAAACATTTGTAGCAGATTGTAATCCGATTTTGACAGCTCTTTTTAATCCAGGACTAGGCTTAATTTGTGTCTGGGAAACTGGCCCTATAGGTCTGTCTGTGTGTAATAGAGTGATTGATGGCAGTGATCATATTTCTCCCACAGATAGCCCTGTTAAGAGAAAACGAGGACGTCCTAAGGGCTCAACCAAGAAGATTGTAGCTGATGGGCCCATGACAGAGACTACTAGCCCCAACCAGAAAAAGCAGAAACAACAGACAGTAGAAGCCCAATCAGAAGCTGGGCCAGTGGATGAGGAAGAACCAGAGGACAACAATGCCCTGGACTGCAAGAAGTGCAACCGTGTGTTCGGCAACAGGCGACAGATCATGAAACACATCTGCTTGATAGACCTCAGAGAGGATGAGGATCAGGAGGACAACGGTATGTGTGAAGTCAACTGTTTTATGTCTGTTTAGAATAGATCGGAATAGAATAGTGCTTTATGGTCCATCTAGGGATATGTCCCAAATGGCATCCTATTCCCTATAGAGTTCACTACTTTTTACCAGGGCCCATACACGACATGGCCGAAGGTATGTGGACACCTGCTCATCAGACATCTCATTCCAGAATCATGGGCATTAATATGGAGTTGGTCCCCCCTTTTGCTGGTGTAACAGCCTCCACTCTTCTGGGAAGGCTTTCTACTAGATGTTGTTGGAACATTGCTGTGGGGACAAGAGTGAGGTTGGGCGATTAGGCCTGGCTCGCAGTCTGCGATCCAATTCATCCCAAAGGTGTTCGATGGGGTTGAGGTCAGGGCTTTTTGCAGACCAGTCAAGTTCTTCCACACCGATCGACAAATCATTTCTGTATGAACCTCTCTCTGTGTACGTGGGTATTGTCATGCTGAAACAGGAAAGAGTCTTCACCAAACTGTTGCCACAACGTTGGAAGCACAGAATCATCTAGAATGTCATTGTATGCTGTAGCGTTAAGCTTTCCCTTCTCTGGAACTAAGGGGCTGAGCCCGAACCATGAAAAACAGCCCCAGACCATTATTCCTCCTCCACCAAATTTTACAGTTGGCACTATGCATTGGGGAAGGTAGTGTTCTCCTGGCATCCACCAAACCCAGATTTGTCCATCAGACTGCCAGATGGTGAAGCGTGATTCCACTGCTCCTGAGTCCAATGGTGGCGAGCTTTACACCACTCCAGCCGAGGCTTGGCATTGTGCATGGGGATCTTAGGCTTATGTGCGGCTGCTTGGCCATGGAAACCCATTTCATGAGGCTCTCGGCGAACAGTTCTTGTGCTGACGTTGCTTCCAGAGGCAGTTTGGAACTCTGTAGTGAGTGTTGCAACAGAGAAAAGGCGATTTTTAATGTGCCACGCGCTTCAGCACTTGGCGGTCCCGTTCTGTGAGCTTGTGTGGCCTACCACTTTACGTCTGAGCCGTTGTTGCTCCTAGATGTTTCCACTTCCCAATAAAAGCTCTTACAGTTGACCGGGCCAGCTCTAGCAGGGCAGAAATGATACAAACTGACGGTGCCACGTTGAAAGTCACTGAGTTCATCAGTAAGGCTGCCAATGTCTATCTATGGAGATTGCATGGATTGCATACACGCCCTTCCCATCAAGCGTTCCACAGGGATGCTACCCCATGTTGACTCCAATGCTTCCCACAGTTGTGTCAAGTTGGCTAGATGCCCTTTGAATGGTGGACCATCCTTGATACACACAGGAAACTGTTGAGCATGAAAAACCCAGCAGCGTTGCAGTTCTTGACACAATCTGGTGCTCCTGGCACCAACTACCATACCCCATTCAAAGGCACTTAAATCTTTTGTCTTGCCTATTCACCCTCTGAATGGCACACATACAAAATCCATGTCTCTGATTGAAGTGGATTTAGCAAGTGACATCAATAAGGGATCATAGCTTTCACCTGGATTCACCTGGTCAATTAATGTCATGGAAAGAGCTATATCTATATGTTCACCATCTAAATGTCTATATCAATACCATCTAAATGTCTATATCACTATGTTCACCATCTAAATGTCTATATCAATATGTTCACCATCTAAATGTCTATATCAATATATTCACCATCTAAATGTCTATATACCATCTAAATGTCTATATCAATATATTCTCCATCTAAATGTCTATATCTACCGTCTATATCTATACCATCTAAATCTCTATATCAATATATTCACCATCTAAATGTCTATATACCATCTAAATGTCTATATACCATCTAAATGTCTATATCAATATATTCACCATCTGTCTATATACCATCTAAATCTCTATATCAATATATTCACCATCTAAATGTCTATATACCATCTAAATGTCTATATCAATATATTCACCATCTAAATGTCTATATCTACCGTCTATATCTATACCATCTAAATGTCTATATGTTCATCATCTAAATGTCTATCTGCTCTGTTTTATTGATTGATGTTTAGTTTTCATGATCTCTCCCCACAGACAAAGAGTTTGAGGCTCAACCTGGCGCAGCAGAAGGCAAAGAGGAGGACAGGGAGAGAAGCTCAAAGAGGCTACGGCCACTCCGCTCTGAGAGGGTTTCTCTTGTGAAGGAGCAGGAACCAGCAGGAGGCTCCAAGAACCCCATCATCAGTGTGGTTCTGACCGCTCATGAGGCACTTCCTGGTAAGTTACAACTACATTATCATCAGTGTGGTTCTGACCGCTCATGAGGCACTTCCTGGTAAGTTACAACTACATTATCATCCGTGTGGTTCTGACCGCTCATGAGGCACTTCCTGGTAAGTTACAACTACATTATCATCAGTGTGGTTCTGACCGCTCATGAGGCACTTCCTGGTAAGTTACAACTACATTATCATCCGTGTGGTTCTGACCGCTCATGAGGCACTTCCTGGTAAGTTACAACTACATTATCATCAGTGTGGTTCTGACCGCTCATGAGGCACTTCCTGGTAAGTTACAACTACATTATCATCCGTGTGGTTCTGACCGCTCATGAGGCACTTCCTGGTAAGTTACAACTACATTATCATCAGTGTGGTTCTGACCGCTCATGAGGCACTTCCTGGTAAGTTACAACTACATTATCATCCGTGTGGTTCTGACCGCTCATGAGGCACTTCCTGGTAAGTTACAACTACATTATCATCAGTGTGGTTCTGACCGCTCATGAGGCACTTCCTGGTAAGTTACAACTACATTATCATCCGTGTGGTTCTGACCACTCATGAGGCACTTCCTGGTAAGCTACAACTACATTATGGATGCGCCCCAAATGGCACCCTACTACCTACATGGTGTTATACATTTGACCAGGGCCCATAGGGAATAGGCCGTAGGGAATAGGGTGTAGGGAATAGGGTACCATTGGGGATGCACATGGATCAACCAGAGGATCTTCAGATTTTATCCAGAAAAGTATAGATTCACAATGTTGCTGTTGGTACATTTTCAGAGTTTTATGTATGAAAAATCAGGAAAGTTTATAGTCTATGTATTCCCGATGACTTGTCGTTTGTACCTAGGCTGTATAAACCTTTATCTGTCTGTGTATGGTTATTTAGGTGCGACCAGGATAGTGCCGATCGAGGCCACCCCGGCAGAGCCGGTTGCTCCAGCAGACACAGACCCTCAGGAGGCAGGACAGAAGAGAGGGTTTCAGGAATATTCCATACAACAAGCTGCTTATGAAGTGCCATTAAAGTCCAACAGGTACAGACGTTTGGGTTGTACACACACAGCAGTTGAAGATCAAGTACTCAGACTGTTTATGTGGCGTTAATAAACATAATGATGTATTGAGTGAACTGAATCAATGTAGTCTACAGTATTATCAAGCATTGGGAAATGTCATAGTCTATATGTAACACTTTAATGGATGTGTCAACAACAGATTTCAGCATTGTTACTGTAGATACAAACATCATGTTTTTGCTATAGCGCAAATAGAATTTTGGCAAAGTTACTTTGGAAAAAGAGCAACACATATTTGGTTCTACTGTATGTGTGTATTGCAACATCCCTCGTTCATACAGAATAGGACAGACCCAGTTGAAGATCTTCACCTGCGAATACTGCAACAAGGTCTTCAAGTTCCGCCACTCGTTGCAGGCCCATCTGCGAACCCACACCAACGAGAAACCCTTCAAGTGTCCACACTGTGACTACGCCAGTGCCATCAAAGCCAACCTCAGCGTTCACTTGCGCAAGCACACGGGAGAGAAGTTCAGCTGTGAACACTGCTCCTTCCAGTGCCTCAGCAAGGGCCACCTCAAGGTGCACGTGGAGAGAGTTCACCACAAGATCAAGCAGCACTGTCTCTTCTGCAAAAAGAAGTACTCCGATGTGAAGAACCTGCTGAAACACATGAGGGAGAGCCACGACCTAGAGGACAAGAAGGTGACCTACCTCTCTCTTTTAAAATCTACCATATGCCTTTATACTGTCTTTATTATGAGATCTTATTGATGTAGTTATTAATAACATGTGTTATTATGAAGGTGACCTACCTCTCTCTTTTAAAATCTACCATATGCCTTTATACTGTCTTTATTATGAGACCTTATTGATGTGGTTATTAATAACATGTGTTTTTATGAAGGTGAAGGAGTCGTACCATGAGTATAGTCTACAGACCAGGGAAGGCAAGAGGCAGCTCCTCTACGACTGCCAGATCTGCGACCGCAAGTTTAAGAACGAGCTGGACCGTGACCGCCACATGATGGTTCACGGTAGCGAGAGGCCGTTCGGCTGCGAGCTGTGTGACCACGGCTGCACCAAGTTTCAGGCTCTCCAGGCTCACGTCCGTAAGCATCCCTTCCTCTACGTGTGTGCCACCTGCCAGCAGAAGTTTGTCAGCTCCGTGCGGCTGAAGGCCCACCTGAAGGAGGCTCACCCAGAGTCAGAGGAGGCGGTTGGGTTCTCAGAGTCCATCAACAGCAGCTTCTGTCTGCTGGAGCCGGGGGACGACATCAAGAGAGAGATGCTGAGACAGGATGAGATCAGGATGGCTGAGGAGCTATCTCTACTCAACGCCCAGCAGGAGGAGGAGGAGGCCTTCACTGGTGACCCTTCAGAGGAACAGGAGGAGGCCTTCACTGGTGACCCTTCAGAGGAACAGGAGGAGGCCCTCGCTGGTGACCCCTCAGAGGAACAGGAGGAGGCCCTCGCTGGTGACCCCTCAGAGGAAAAGGAGGAGGAGGAGGCCCTCGCTGGTGACCCTTCAGAGGAAAAGGAGGAGGAGGAGGCCCTCGCTGGTGACCCCTCAGAGGAAAAGGAGGAGGAGGAGGCCCTCGCTGGTGACCCCTCAGAGGAAAAGGAGGAGGCCCTCGCTGGTGACCCTTCAGAGGCCCTCGCTGGTGACCCTTCAGAGGCCCTCGCTGGTGACCCTTCAGAGGAACAGGAGGAGGCCCTCGCTGGTGACCCTTCAGAGGAACAGGAGGAGGAGGAGGCCCTCGCTGGTGACCCCTCAGAGGAGCAGGGGGGGGGAGAGGAACAGGAGGAAGGACTGGGAGAGGGAGAGGAACAGGAGGAAGGACTGGGAGAGGGAGAGGAACAGGTAGTCCCTGATCCAGGGCCTGAGGAGACATGCGTGTTAAATCAACCGGCACAAGAGACTGAGACTCTACAAGACAGAACTGAGCCAATCAGTCCTGAACAAACCCAGACAGCAAGAAAAGGCACGACCCAGGAAGTAATCAGTGAGGAGAGAACTGATAAGACACTGATGGAGGAAGACAAGCCTCACGGGGAGAATGAGGTCATTGTGGCTGAACAAGACACTTTGGTAGAAAGGCCTTCAGGCAAGGAGGAGTCAGTGGTGGGCCACCAGCAGCATCCAGAAGAAGACAAAGGTTCTTCATCAACATCACAAGGTCATGTTGAGGAGACTCTCCGGTCTTTGGTTCTGATTCAGGGGGAGGTCATAGGTCAAACAAACGCTTCAGCTGGCCCACAAGGAGAAGATGGCACAACGGAGGAGAGGAGCGCTTTCCAACAGATTCTAGATAAGTTGCAGAAAAGGCAGCTGAACATGGTTGTCTTTGACAGAATCCGAAAAGTATACGGGGACCTGGAATGTGAATACTGTGGTAAGAATATATCACACAAATATATTGACATAGAAAACCATTTTCTAGCAGTATAAGTTGCATTTTTACAAGGGTTTGTAATTTCAGCTATTTCATCATTTTCTATGTGTTGGTAATTCATCTGTAAACCAGCTGTTTTTTTTGAAGCCACATGTTTTCTGTTGTTCCCCGTCTAGGAAAGCTCTTCTGGTACCAAGTGCACTACAACATGCATGTGCGTACTCACACAAAAGAGCATCTACATTACTGTACCCAGTGCAGCTATTCGTCCATCACCAAGAACTGTCTGAAGCGACACCTGATCCAGAGACACAGTAACATCCTGCTCCAGTGCCCCATGGAACACTGTCAGTACTGCACACCTGACAAGTACAAGCTGCAGGCACACCTCAAAACACACTTTGACAATGTGAGTCTGGGGCTGGGGCCCAAATGGAACCCTACTTTTGACCAGGGCCCATAGGGGTCACAATTATGATCATTATTACATTGAAATGTCTGTTTGTTGGCAATTGTGGACTCTTAACATCACCAATTTAATCCAATATTAAAGGAGAAGAAAAGCTTTGCTTGCCCTGTGTGTGAGGAAACGTTCACTGAAGATAAACTTAAGCATCATATCAAGAGCTTTCATCCAGGTAAGAGACAGGGAACAAAGCCCACTCTTTGGTGTTCTATTCCAACAGCAGAGTGTTAATGATGTTTAAATCCAAAATATCATACCCATTTCCTGATTGGAGCCAGGCAGGAAGGTAAGTAAGCCTCGTCAGAGCCAGAACGGCCCATAGGGGAGGAGCCTATCCTGGTTCTGAATCTTGAGGCAGCTTTAATGTACATGTACAGCCCCTGGACAGGACGCTGGCTATGTAGGTAAAACCATCTCTTATCTGCAGATACGCCGATGGACACCATCTCCGAGGCGCTTGGGGTGCGGGTGCAGATGAAGGGCTTGATCGGGAAGAGAGCGTCTAAGTGTCCTTACTGTGACAGCTACTTCATGAGGAACGGAGCTGATCTGCAGCAGCACATCTGGGCTCACCAAGGTAGGACAGTCAAACTCATTAGGCTGCGAACCAAATGCCATCCTATTCCCTATGAGTTCTACTGTTGGACTCTGAGGTGGCCCGAAGTGGTTTTCTACACATTTTAAAAGGCAATAGCAACTACCACACTTAACTTTTTAGAGGAAAGTTTTGCTTGCAACGAATGTGATGTGTACTTGTCTTACCTACCTTAGTTGAATGCACTGACTGTAAATCACTCTGGATTAGAGTCTCTGCTAAATAACTACTGACTGTTAATCACTCTGGATTAGAGTCTCTGCTAAATAACTACTGACTGTAAATCACTCTGGATTAGAGTGTCTGCTAAATAACTACTGACTGTAAATCACTCTGGATTAGAGTCTCTGCTAAATGACTACTGACTGTAAATCACTCTGGATTAGAGTGTCTGCTAAATAACTACTGACTGTAAATCCCTCTGGATTAGAGTGTCTGCTAAATAACTACTGACTGTAAATCCATCTGGATTAGAGTCTCTGCTAAATAACTACTGACTGTAAATCACTCTGGATTAGAGTGTCTGCTAAATAACTACTGACTGTAAATCACTCTGGATTAGAGTGTCTGCTAAATAACTACTGACTGTAAATCCCTCTGGATTAGAGTCTCTGCTAAATAACTACTGACTGTAAATCCCTCTGGATTAGAGTCTCTGCTAAATAACTACTGACTGTAAATCCATCTGGATTAGAGTCTCTGCTAAATAACTACTGACTGTAAATCCCTCTGGATTAGAGTCTCTGCTAAATAACTACTGACTGTAAATCCCTCTGGATTAGAGTCTCTGCTAAATAACTACTGACTGTAAATCCCTCTGGATTAGAGTCTCTGCTAAATAACTACTGACTGTAAATCCCTCTGGATTAGAGTCTCTGCTAAATAACTACTGACTGTAAATCACTCTGGATTAGAGTCTCTGCTAAATAACTACTGACTGTAAATCCCTCTGGATTAGAGTGTCTGCTAAATAACTACTGACTGTAAATCACTCTGGATTAGAGTCTCTGCTAAATAACTACTGACTGTAAATCCCTCTGGATTAGAGTGTCTGCTAAATGACCAAAATGTAAAAGCCACTGTATCTCTTCCCTGTTAGGAGTGAAGCCCTTCAAGTGTTCCCTGTGTGACTACGCCAGCCGAAGTAAGAGCAACCTGAAGGCCCACATGAGCAGACACACCACGGAGAAGACACACCTGTGTGACATGTGTGGCAAGAAGTTCAAGTCCAAGGTCACTCTGAAGAGCCACAAGCTGATGCACACAGAGGACGGTGAGAGAAAACCCACCAACGCTTTGAGATCTAGGAATGAGTCCCAAATGGTACGCTATTCCCTATATAGTGCACTACTTTAGACCTGGTCAGAGTTCCTGGTCAAAAGTAGTGCACTATATAGGGCTCTGGTCAATAGTAGTGCACTATATAGGGCTCTATATAGGGCTCTGGTCAATAGTAGTGCACTATATAGGGCTCTATATAGGGCTCTGGTCAATAGTAGTGCACTATATAGGGCTCTATATAGGGCTCTGGTCAGAGTTCCTGGTCAAAAGTAGTGCACTATATAGGGCTCTGGTCAATAGTAGTGCACTATATAGGGCTCTATATATGGCTCTGGTCAGTTCCTGGTCAAAAGTAGTGCACTATATAGCGCTCTGGTCAATAGTAGTGCACTATACATGGAATAGGGAACCATTTGGGATCTAGTGTGGGCAGTTAACTGTCCCTCCATACTGTAGATAAACAGTTCCAATGAACAGAGTGTGATTACAGCGCTGATGAGTATTGTCATCCTGTCTCTGTCCCTCCATACTGTAGGGTTAGGTATGTACATCCTGTCTCTGTCCCTCCATACTGTAGGGTTAGGTATGTACATCCTGTCTCTGTCCCTCCATACTGTAGGGTTAGGTATGTACATCCTGTCTCTGTCCCTCCATACTGTAGGGTTAGGTATGTACAGAGTGTGATTGCAGCACTGAGTATTGTCATCCTGTCTCTGTCCCTCCATACTGTAGGGTTAGATATGTACATCCTGTCTCTGTCCCTCCATACTGTAGGGTTAGGTATGTACATCCTGTCTCTGTCCCTCCATACTGTAGGGTTAGGCATGTACATCCTGTCTCTGTCCCTCCATACTGTAGGGTTAGGTATGTACATCCTGTCTCTGTCCCTCCATACTGTAGGGTTAGGTATGTACATCCTGTCTCTGTCCCTCCATACTGTAGGGTTAGGTATGTACATCCTGTCTCTGTCCCTCCATACTGTAGGGTTAGGTATGTACATCCTGTCTCTGTCCCTCCATACTGTAGGGTTAGGTATGTACATCCTGTCTCTGTCCCTCCATACTGTAGGGTTAGGTATGTACATCCTGTCTCTGTCCCTCCATACTGTAGGGTTAGGTATGTACATCCTGTCTCTGACCCTCCATACTGTAGGGTTAGGTATGTACATCCTGTCTCTGTCCCTCCATACTGTAGGGTTAGGTATGTACATCCTGTCTCTGTCCCTCCATACTGTAGGGTTAGGTATGTACATCCTGTCTCTGTCCCTCCATACTGTAGGGTTAGGTATGTACATCCTGGTCTCTGTCCCTCCATACTGTAGGGTTAGGTATGTACATCCTGTCTCTGTCCCTCCATACTGTAGGGTTAGGTATGTACAGAGTGTGATTGCAGCACTGAGTATTGTCATCCTGTCTCTGTCCCTCCATACTGTAGGTAAACAATTCCAATGTACAGAGTGTGATTACAGCGCTGCACAGAAACCTCTACTGGTACGACACATGGAGCAGCACGCCTCTTTCAAGGTAATCAGAAGAGGGCCGTCTCTCTATATAAAGCTTTTATAATACAGTCACTAGCGTCAATGCATCAACACCAGCCTCTAACAGGTTCAACCTCCACTACCATGAAATACATTTGGACAGCTTAAGGGAGCAGCACAATGTTCCCTCAGGAAAAAAAATGACCCTTTCTTGTCTTCATTATTGATGCCAATTGAAATGTGTTTTCCACAGCCCTACCGCTGCGGTCACTGTCACTACTCCTGTAACATAGCAGGACCCCTGAAGAGACATTACAGAAAGAAGCACCCCAACCAGGAGTACTGTAACGCAGGGCCTGGGCCAGCCACCTCTGAGGCTGTGGAGCAGCAAGGTGAGTCGCTCAGCAGAGACACACTGATCTCTGTGTCTCATACTGTACCAACCAGGAGTACTGTAACGCAGGGCCTGGGCCAGCCACCTCTGAGGCTGTGGAGCAGCAAGGTGAGTCGCTCAGCAGAGACACACCGATCTCTGTGTCTCATACTGTACCAACCAGGAGTACTGTAACGCAGGGCCTGGGCCAGCCACCTCTGATGCTGTGGAGCAGCAAGGTGAGTCGCTCAGCAGAGACACACTGATCTCTGTGTCTCATACTGTACCAACCAGGAGTACTGTAACGCAGGGCCTGGGCCAGTCACCTCTGAGGCTGTGGAGCAGCAAGGTGAGTCGCTCAGCAGAGACACACTGATCTCTGTGTCTCATACTGTACCAACCAGGAGTACTGTAACGCAGGGCCTGGGCCAGCCACCTCTGAGGCTGTGGAGCAGCAAGGTGAGTCGCTCAGCAGAGACACACTGATCTCTGTGTCTCATACTGTACCAACCAGGAGTACTGTAACGCAGGGCCTGGGCCAGCCACCTCTGAGGCTGTGGAGCAGCAAGGTGAGTCGCTCAGCAGAGACACACTGATCTGTGTCTCATACTGTACCAACCAGGAGTACTGTAACGCAGGGCCTGGGCCAGTCACCTCTGAGGCTGTGGAGCAGCAAGGTGAGTCGCTCAGCAGAGACACACTGATCTCTGTGTCTCATACTGTACCAACCAGGAGTACTGTAACGCAGGGCCTGGGCCAGTCACCTCTGAGGCTGTGGAGCAGCAAGGTGAGTCGCTCAGCAAAGACACACTTAGCAGACGCTCTTATCCAGAAAGACTTAGTCAGTGTATTCAACTAAGTTTAACAGGGAAAAACAAGTATTGTTGTCTCTACCTTCTTGCCCATTGTGCTGTTGTCTGTGCCCAATCATGTTTGTACCCTGTCTTGTGTTGCTACCATGCTGTTTGGTCATGTGTTGCTGCCTTGCTATGTTGTTGTCTTTAGGTCTCTCTTTATGTCGTAGTGTGTTTTGTCCTATATATTATTATTGTTATTTTTCAATCCCAGCCGCCGTCCCCGCAGGAGGCCTTTTGCCTTTTGGGAGGCCGTCATTGTAAATAAGAACTTGTTCTTAACTGACTTGCCTAGTTAAATAAAAAAATCAGTCATGTCAGTTCCAGTCCTGTATCTCTAGGTAGAGTGACGTGTCCTGTGTGTGACTGTCCTATATCTCTAGGTGGATTGAAGTGTCCTATATCTCTAGGTGGAGTGAAGTGTCCTGTGTGTGACTATGTCCTATATCTCTAGGTGGAATGAAGTGTCTTGTGTGTGACTATGTCCTATATCTCTAGGTGGAGTGAAGTGTCCTATATCTCTAAGTGGAGTGAAGTGTCCTGTATCTCTAGGTGGAGTGAAGTGTCCTGTATCTCTAGGTAGAGTGAAGTGTCCTATATCTCTAGGTGGAGTGAAGTGTCCTATATCTCTAGGTGGAGTGAAGTGTCCTGTGTGTGACTGTCCTATATCTCTAGGTGGAGTGAAGTGTCCTGTGTGTGACTATGTCCTATATCTCTAGGTGGAGTGAAGTGTCCTGTGTGTGACTGTCCTATATCTCTAGGTGGAGTGAAGTGTCTTGTGTGTGACTATGTCCTATATCTCTAGGTGGAGTGAAGTGTCCTGTGTGTGACTGTCCTATATCTCTAGGTGGAGTGAAGTGTCTTGTGTGTGACTGTCCTATATCTCTAGGTGAAGTGAAGTGTCCTGTATCTCTAGGTGGAATGAAGTGTCCTGTGTGTGACTATGTCCTATATCTCTAGGTGGAGTGAAGTGTCTTGTGTGTGACTATGTCCTATATCTCTAGGTGGAGTGAAGTGTCCTGTGTGTGACTATGTCCTATATCTCTAGGTGGAGTGAAGTGTCCTGTGTGTGACTATGTCCTATATCTCTAGGTAGAGTGATGTGTCCTGTGTGTGACTATGTCCTATATCTCTAGGTAGAGTGATGTGTCCTGTGTGTGACTATGTCCTATATCTCTAGGTGGAGTGAAGTGTCTTGTGTGTGACTATGTCCTATATCTCTAGGTGGAGTGAAGTGTCCTGTGTGTGACTATGTCCTATATCTCTAGGTGGAGTGAAGTGTCCTGTGTGTGACTATGTCCTATATCTCTAGGTGAAGTGAAGTGTCCTATATCTCTCGGTGGAGTGAAGTGTCCTGTGTGTGACTATGTCCTATATCTCTTGGTGGAGTGAAGTGTCTTGTGTGTGACTGTCCTATATCTCTAGGTAGAGTGATGTGTCCTGTGTGTGACTGTCCTATATCTCTAGGTAGAGTGAAGTGTCCTATATCTCTAGGTAGAGTGATGTGTCCTGTGTGTGACTATGTCCTATATCTCTAGGTAGAGTGAAGTGTCCTGTGTGTGACTATGTCCTATATCTCTAGGTAGAGTGAAGTGTCCTGTGTGTGACTGTCCTATATCTCTAGGTGGAGTGAAGTGTCCTATATCTCTAGGTAGAGTGAAGTGTCCTGTGTGTGACTGTCCTATATCTCTAGGTGGAGTGAAGTGTCCTGTGTGTGACTGTCCTATATCTCTAGGTGGAGTGAAGTGTCCTGTGTGTGACTATGTCCTATATCTCTAGGTGGAGTGAAGTGTCCTGTGTGTGACTATGTCCTATATCTCTAGGTGGAGTGAAGTGTCCTGTGTGTGACTGTCCTATATCTCTAGGTGGAGTGGTGTCCTGTGTGTGACTGTCCTATATCTCTAGGTGGAGTGAAGTGTCCTATATCTCTAGGTAGAGTGATGTGTCCTGTGTGTGACTATGTCCTATATCTCTAGGTGGAGTGAAGTGTCCTGTGTGTGACTATGTCCTATATCTCTAGGTAGAGTGATGTGTCCTGTGTGTGACTGTCCTATATCTCTAGGTAGAGTGAAGTGTCCTATATCTCTAGGTAGAGTGATGTGTCCTGTGTGTGACTATGTCCTATATCTCTAGGTGGAGTGAAGTGTCCTGTGTGTGACTGTCCTATATCTCTAGGTGAAGTGAAGTGTCTTGTGTGTGACTGTCCTATATCTCTAGGTAGAGTGAAGTGTCCTATATCTCTAGGTAGAGTGATGTGTCCTGTGTGTGACTATGTCCTATATCTCTAGGTAGAGTGAAGTGTCCTGTGTGTGACTATGTCCTATATCTCTAGGTAGAGTGAAGTGTCCTGTGTGTGACTGTCCTATATCTCTAGGTGGAGTGAAGTGTCCTATATCTCTAGGTAGAGTGAAGTGTCCTGTGTGTGACTGTCCTATATCTCTAGGTGGAGTGAAGTGTCCTGTGTGTGACTGTCCTATATCTCTAGGTGGAGTGAAGTGTCCTATATCTCTAGGTAGAGTGAAGTGTCCTGTGTGTGACTGTCCTATATCTCTAGGTGGAGTGAAGTGTCCTGTGTGTGACTATGTCCTATATCTCTAGGTGGAGTGAAGTGTCCTGTGTGTGACTATGTCCTATATCTCTAGGTGGAGTGAAGTGTCCTGTGTGTGACTATGTCCTATATCTCTAGGTGGAGTGAAGTGTCCTATATCTCTAGGTGGAGTGATGTGTCCTGTGTGTGACTGTCCTATATCTCTAGGTGGAGTGGTGTCCTGTGTGTGACTATGTCCTATATCTCTAGGTGGAGTGAAGTGTCCTATATCTCTAGGTAGAGTGATGTGTCCTGTGTGTGACTATGTCCTATATCTCTAGGTGGAGTGAAGTGTCCTGTGTGTGACTATGTCCTATATCTCTAGGTAGAGTGATGTGTCCTGTGTGACTATGTCCTATATCTCTAGGTGGAGTGAAGTGTCCTGTGTGTGACTATGTCCTATATCTCTAGGTGGAGTGGTGTCCTGTGTGTGACTGTCCTATATCTCTAGGTGGAGTGAAGTGTCCTATATCTCTAGGTAGAGTGATGTGTCCTGTGTGTGACTATGTCCTATATCTCTAGGTGGAGTGAAGTGTCCTGTGTGTGACTATGTCCTATATCTCTAGGTAGAGTGATGTGTCCTGTGTGTGACTGTCCTATATCTCTAGGTAGAGTGATGTGTCCTGTGTGTGACTATGTGCTATATCTCTAGGTGGAGTGAAGTGTCCTGTGTGTGACTGTCCTATATCTCTAGGTGAAGTGAAGTGTCTTGTGTGTGACTGTCCTATATCTCTAGGTAGAGTGAAGTGTCCTGTGTGTGACTATGTCCTATATCTCTAGGTAGAGTGAAGTGTCCTGTGTGTGACTGTCCTATATCTCTAGGTGGAGTGAAGTGTCCTATATCTCTAGGTAGAGTGAAGTGTCCTGTGTGTGACTGTCCTATATCTCTAGGTGGAGTGAAGTGTCCTGTGTGTGACTGTCCTATATCTCTAGGTGGAGTGAAGTGTCCTGTGTGTGACTGTCCTATATCTCTAGGTGGAGTGAAGTGTCCTGTGTGTGACTATGTCCTATATCTCTAGGTGGAGTGAAGTGTCCTGTGTGTGACTATGTCCTATATCTCTAGGTGGAGTGAAGTGTCCTATATCTCTAGGTGGAGTAATGTGTCCTGTGTGTGACTGTCCTATATCTCTAGGTGGAGTGATGTGTCCTGTGTGTGACTATGTCCTATATCTCTAGGTGGAGTGAAGTGTCCTGTGTGTGACTATGTCCTATATCTCTAGGTAGAGTGATGTGTCCTGTGTGTGACTATGTCCTATATCTCTAGGTAGAGTGATGTGTCCTGTGTGTGACTATGTCCTATATCTCTAGGTGGAGTGAAGTGTCCTATATCTCTAGGTAGAGTGAAGTGTCCTATATCTCTAGGTGGAGTGAAGTGTCTTGTGTGTGACTATGTCCTATATCTCTAGGTGGAGTGAAGTGTCTTGTGTGTGACTATGTCCTATATCTCTAGGTGGAGTGAAGTGTCTTGTGTGTGACTATGTCCTATATCTCTAGGTGGAGTGAAGTGTCTTGTGTGTGACTATGTCCTATATCTCTAGGTGGAGTGAAGTGTCCTGTGTGCGACTGTCCTATATCTCTAGGTGGAGTGAAGTGTCCTATATCTCTAGGTAGAGTGATGTGTCCTGTGTGTGACTATGTCCTATATCTCTAGGTGGAGTGAAGTGTCCTGTGTGTGACTATGTCTTATATCTCTAGGTGGAGTGAAGTGTCCTGTGTGCGACTGTCCTATATCTCTAGGTAGAGTGAAGTGTCCTATATCTCTAGGTGGAGTGAAGTGTCTTGTGTGTGACTATGTCCTATATCTCTAGGTGGAGTGAAGTGTCCTGTGTGTGACTATGTCCTATATCTCTAGGTGGAGTGAAGTGTCCTATATCTCTAGGTAGAGTGATGTGTCCTGTGTGTGACTATGTCCTATATCTCTAGGTGGAGTGAAGTGTCCTATATCTCTAGGTGGAGTGAAGTGTCTTGTGTGTGACTATGTCCTATATCTCTAGGTGGAGTGAAGTGTCCTGTGTGTGACTATGTCCTATATCTCTAGGTGGAGTGAAGTGTCCTATATCTCTAGGTAGAGTGATGTGTCCTGTGTGTGACTATGTCCTATATCTCTAGGTGGAGTGAAGTGTCCTGTGTGTGACTATGTGTACGGTACCAAGTGGGAGATGAACAGACACCTGAAGAACAAGCATGGCCTCAAAGTGATTCAGAGTGAGGTGCTTGGTCTCAACCAATGGGAGGTAAGGTTTCATACTCTCCTATATATATATGGTCAATATTAAGATGTTTTTCTATGTCTCGACACCGTGTTGTGTGTGTTCTGAGGTGGTGGAGCAGTCGGTGGAGGAGCCCCTTACCCAGTACCTCCACATCACTGAGACAGAGGACCCTCAGGGGACCGAAGCTGCCGTGTCGGCCCTCCAGGATCTCAGGTTCACAGAGAACGGTTAGGACAAGTTAGCCTGATCCCAGATCTGTTTGTACTCTTGCCAACGCCATTTGGCTCCTTGTCAAGCCACATACAACAGAGTGACAAAGAGTTGATATATCCTGGGTTTCCCTCACTGTGTTTCATGTATTGGAATGCTCTGCTTAGGGGTGGTGGCGACCACCACAGAAGGGCTGGATCCCACCGCGGTTAACATCCTGCAGCAGATCATTGAGCTGGGGGCGGAGTCTAATGATGCCACAGCAGCCTCCATGGTGGCCATGGTCCCTGGCAGAGTGACCGTGGTGGAGCAGGTAAGACCAGTGTCAAAAGTAGTGCACTATAAAGGGAATAAGGGTGCCAATAGTGCACTACTTTTGACCAGGGCCCTCTGGTCAAACTTAGTGCACTATAAAAGGGAATATGGTGCTTGGGCCCTTGTTAATAGGGAATATGTTGCCATTTAGGACATACCACTCCAATCCTCTTTCCAACATCTTCCAGGTGGCTGAGGAGGAGGAGCAGAGGAGCCACACTGTGATGATCCAGGACTCCTTCCAGCAGGCAGCCTCCATGGGGCTGGGTGAGGAGCACCATCTGGTGGTGTCGTCTGATGATGTGGAGGGCATGGAGACGGTCACCGTGTACACTCAGGGAGAGGACGCCTCCCAGTTCATCGTCTATGTCCAAGAGGCTGTGCAGACCGAGGAGCATACTGTGGAATCTATCTGAGCAGGACAGAGCGTTGGTGCAGGCATGGAGGAGCAGTCAACAGTTTCATCCCGGGTCATTCAGTAGGTGGAAGACATTTTTAACACGGGGAGATATTACCTGAACTTGGTCCAATTAGAACACAGATTTGCATTGTTCCGTTGCTAGACATTTTTCTACAGTGTTGCCTATTGAACTCCACCCTGGCTTGCTCTATGAAACCCACAACCAATCTCCAATGGCTTTGATTGGAATAACATAGTGGCTTGAAATGTATCATTTCATCGCTTATGCCTTTTCTCTGTGATTAGCATATCCTTACGTTAATTCAACTTAATATAGCAAAAGGCTTTTCTTAGAAAACCAGATTTTGGAATGTACTTTTTATAGAAGTGTATAAGTCATTTAGTAAGGGGATAATTCAAATATGCATGGCGGGATACAATCTGTAACGCTGTGGACAATGAGCCTTTGAAAGGCTTCGTTACGGCGTTCACAGAGATCACATTCAAGGCAAAAGCCTTAATCGGAAATGACCTTTTAATATCAAGAGCCTTTTCAGATTGCATCTCGGCCTTTTACTTAACTTACAACATAGTTGCAGTTTTTGCATGATGTGCCTTTAATGTTTACAACGGATCATTTACAGGACTGGATTCTTTATAGGACTAGATTGGTGATCATGTTTTTCTATATACACACCCCCCCCCCCATCCCATCCTGTTGACTAATATTTCTACACCTATTGGAATGGTAGTCAATGAACAATTAAACGTATCATGACCAACTCAATAACTTGAAAGTGTTTATTGACATGAACAATTCACCCATGTCTGATCTCTGGTGCAAAACTACCAAAACACACACATGTAAGGAGAGGGGATCTCCAGAACCCTGGTCATTCATGTTGCCTTCCAATGCTCCTCGGAAGTGAGAAATACAAGGTTCCGACGGCGAAACAAACCACTTGGAACGACTCTCCCAAGTTGGACTTCCGAATAGGAAGGTCTGTGATGGAGATGATAACCGACAAGTTGTGATGTTTCGTCACTGATATTTCACCTTTTCAACTAAGGATCTAGGACTTCCTGCTCTCCTCAGCCATGAGTTCTCGGACCTGGTCGTCTTCCTGGCTGAATGCCCGGCCGTCCTCCTCCTCCCTCTCCTGACCCTGGCTGTCCCTGGACAGAAGGTACTCCTTAGGAGTGATGTCATCATCAACGGGCCGTTTAGACTTCTTCTTCTTCTCCATTATCTTCTGCTTCCTGTACTCTGCCAGCACCTCCAGCTGCTGCATTGTGAGCTCTGGTGCCAGGGTGTTTGAGGTAGTGTCTTTGACCCTCAGTTTGTAGTCCAGGATCTGTTTGTTGAGCGCGTCGTGGTCAACCCCGAACAGCACAGGTTTTTTAGATGTGGTGGGCTGTCCTGATTCCACTACATGTACTTGTTCTCTGTAAGAAATGAGATGTATTAAGTCAACTTCAAAAATTCACTTGACTGTATTTACTATTTGAGCCCCAGTCAGACTCTCACCCCAGACCATCTTCAGGACCAAAGTCAGCCATCTTGAGTAGGTTTTCAACCTAACAGCACAGTCCACAAGCACAAAGTCCATCAGCACAGTCTGTCATAAAATGTTGAATATTTGTTTGTGTTCTAATGAATATGAAATGCCAATTACCTCAGACATGGCTGCGTACTGTTTATCCTTTATGAAAACCAAAGGAGGGACACCACCAAGGGTTTGATGAGCCATAATGAGGTACCTGTTAACAACAGAACAGCACGGGGGTTCTCTCTAACATCATCCTGAAACAACCTAGCCCGAGTGTCAGTCTCTGTGTGCTACCCTGCCAACTCCTTGACATGGACCGTTGGCAAGAACACATGGATCTGGAACCAGGCTAGAAACAATCACCACAGAAAGAGAAGAGTGCTGCTATTTTCCTGAGAGAGTGCTTACCTTATACGAGGGCTGCTCTTGTCCAGTGCTTGCTGAATCTGGTCATCCTTCTCTGACACACCACTGGTTTTCCAATAGACCCGGCAACTAGAGAAGTCTGCAGGCAGTGACACCTGATGTGACACACACGCAATATTATAAAAACTCAAACGGAAGGACTTTGCATTTTGGCGCCGTCCAGGCAGTGCTGAGGGGGATAGAATGTACACAATACTAGCACCAATTTTATGCAGCTACCTTACATTACCAAAATGTCATTGAATATTTCAGTCCAAGCTGAAGTACTTCCTAGCCTAGTCCCAGATCGGCAAGTGCTCAATGCTGTCATTGTCCAGCCAAACATGACAGTGAGTGACAGGGAGTTGGCGTGATTGCACAAACACACCGGCACTCCGGCGAGGTTATTCCTACCCTTGAGATGTCCACACTGTAGTTGTAGACCTCATAGTTGACTTCAGGGGAGCTCAGTAGATCAGTGATGGCCTTGTACAGGATGGAGTTGAGGACTCTGGTGCGCATGTTGTCCTCTTGGCTTCGTTTCTTAGGTGGCTTCAGAGCACTGTGCTGACTGGACGGTGGCCCCTGTCAGAATTACACAAAGGTTAAAATGTGAAACCGGATACAGCAAGCCTGAGTGCCCATCTGTTTCTACTGTCTTGACAACTCCTATGGAATTGTTATGCCAATGACAACAGATCAGGGACCAGGCTGAGAATAAGCATAATTACAATCTAAATCATGACGTGAGACAGTGTACCAACCTGGGGCGGTGTTTCATACCAGAGCTTCTTTCTGTTGAAGACATGCAATGAAGAAAACGTTACTCAAGTCATAGCAGAAGAGGAGCCTGGTACCTGATCCGTTTGTGCTCATGCTAACAACTTATTGTCAAGCCAAACATGCTTGGCGTGACAAAGATTTGACATGCCGCCTCAGACTAAACAGGCTAGCAAGACATGATGAATCAAATCAGACAACTCAGGGCTTGCTACCAAAACGTCAAACCATAACGTTCTCTTACTTTGTTTTGTTGACAAACTTCCTCAATAGGTTTTTACCAGCACACTTAGAAGAAGTGTGAAAATCTCTTCTGTCATGATAAACTGATGAGACCGAACGGCGCTCGCAGTTCAAATGATGGACTCGATGCTGAGGATCAAGTTCGACACTGCCGCTGCTCCGTTTCATCATAGCCATACAACTGCTCGCGTAATGCTGAAGAACTAGACATTGTTTTACTCTTGAGTATGTATTAATTCCAAACATAATTCATATGTTACTCAAACTGTTAAAAAAATGCTAGTGATTTCCTTCGGTCGCACACCAGCTACCTAGCTAGCATGTATATAAACATCACTCTGCACAACTAGTAATGTCTGTCTGAGGAATGGGTTAAGGCAGAAGCAATCGTTGTCAAAGCGACTTCTTTTTTGGTATTGTGGCAAACAAATGTAATAGGTGTAGGCCGCCACCTACTGTATTGGCTGTGTATCTGCCTACTATTCTGTAGTATGTATTCAATACACTTTGTGAAACAATTACCCTACCAACTAACCCTGCACCCATTAAAACCTCTCCACTACTCCACTACTTTAGCCCGATCTAAACCTACTCCAGGCCAGCAGCCTGGGACACTATCGTTCAAAATATCTTGTAACTCTACTGCAGTAAAATGCCTGTACACCCAATGTATGCTAGAAATAAATTCACAATCGATGATACCACAGATAAGGTTAGATAATATTAATTCAAATTGTTAATACAATTTTTATAAATCTACTAGTAGACTTGTTGGGTGTATTTCAAGCCAGGACATACTATATTTATTTCATTTTAATCCACATGCCAAACCCAATAAAGAAACAAACTAACATTTTTAAGAAATATGGTAATTTATGTGCAAAACAAAAACACAGATCAATGAGGTCATCTCTAGAAAAGAAGGAAAAACACATCCTTTAATTTAGCACACCATGAAAACTTCTATAGGAGAACCGAGGCACTTGTACTATGCATCTTGAATGTCACTTTATTATATACTACAGCATATTATGCTAATAAACTGCTTTAGTTTTGAGCCAAATAGTGCGTGTTTACAAGCTGCCCAGGCTGTGAAGTTATACTGTACATATAGTTATCAATGACATGAGATTCCAAATAAATAGTGTATGTGTCCACAAGTTCTTGGGTATATTAACAGATCTTATAAAATATCTACACACATTTCAATTCTACTAAACACTTTACAATTGTACAAAAACAAATTGGTCCACACTGTTTTTTTTGTCCATGTATAAACTCAAGTGTTAATTGACAAAATACTAAATCAGACTTTTTTCCCCCCATGACCTCAAAAGGGACATCTAATTCTCATGACTCTTTCTCGTCTTTAAATGTTGTCTCGATGACATCGTTTCCTTTTAAAATTCCCTTTTTATAATAAGAAAATAATGACAAGGGCTATCACCGTTTCTTTCTATACATCCTAAATATATCTTCTAGATAAACACAGCTTGCAATTTGGTTCATATATTTCCTTGTTTGTTAGTTTTTTTGCACACGGACTCACTTTGAATGTATTCTGTCTGCAGAATGACTGTGCATACAGTGAGTTAGACATTTACGTTCCCTGGTTCAGCTTTCTTTTCAGGTTCAATCTCTGGAACAACAAGGTCGTGCTTCAGCTTGCTCAGCTCAGTCCAGTTAAACCCCATCAGAACCTTAGTCTTCTTCTGTCGGAGCGCTTTCATACACCGGCTGCGCTTCGCCCCAAACAGAGACGCCACATCAGTCCTCTGGAACCACAGACGGCCCGCCAGGGCCTCCATCTCTTTCCTCGACAGGTAGGGCCTCTGGTGGAAGTATCTGGTGAGGAACTCCTTTCTATCCTGGAAGGGAAGCATCTCAATTCCTGTGGGATCCAGCACCAGGGACACAGTGGGGTCAAATGTAAAAGCACCAGGTTTGGATTTGTGCCCCACCTGCTGCTGGGTGGCGCCCCCTGTCGCTTCCCTAGACCTACTCGGTCTGCTCTGATCCAGGGCAGCGGCCGGCACGCCACCGTTGATTGTCTGGGCATTTGGATCAGGGTTGATCAATCTCTCTGCATCCTTGGCTGCCTTGGGGGCACACCTGCAGCGCTGGACGTGTATGGAGATGGTTTTGGAAGTGGACTTGTCTGTGTACACCCCCAGGCAGTATACACACTTGAATGCTGGGGCCTTCAGTATGGCATGTATAGTGGGTACAATGTGGTGCTTTGTCTTCAGATGGAGCTCGTAATCCTCCCCGTTCTGAGGCTTCTCTGGACAGAAGGGACAACCGTCTTTTGCTAGGTTTTGATATGCTGACTTGATGGACTCTCGTCTCAGCTTCAGATAGATCCGGTCTTTAGTCGATGTGACCAGAACCACATTTAGCTCCTTGTCTGCAAGCAGGTCTTTAGGGACAGTTGCGCTCATGTCAAAAAAGGAAACAAAAGGCCCCCTGGGGATTGATTCCCAGACGATATTTCTCTTTGAGGACGTCACAGTTGGCTTTGTCTGAGAGCTTGTGTTCCTTACCCATGTGTACCATGACTTGCTGGATGGAATAGAACACCAATGGGCAGAGCAAACACTGCAGACCATGCAACAAATGTTGAAAAATACCCTTCTCCGACAATAACGTTTTACATCTTGTGCATTTCACTGTGTTATTCTCCATCTTCTTCAGAAATTGTGTCTGCACAGCCAACTCTTTGGGTTTCTCAGTGCCGTTGTCACCTTGTGTCAGGTTCATCACGGCCGTGCCAGCCGCTTGATTGGACACCGTACCGTTTCCCATGACGATTATAGTCGACGGCTTGTTCTGCTGTTGTAGAGTGGTCATGTTCTGCGTCACAAGCACACCTTTATTGACAATTTGGGTGACCCCAGCAGACTGGACTGGCATGGCAACCTGAACAGTTTCCAGTGTGTAGGTTGGCATGCCGTTTACCTTGTTGCCAGTAGGGACCAGACGGACAGACTGGGAGGACATGACGGCTCCTCTGGGACCAGACTGGGTCAACATAAAGGGCTGGGAACCACCACCCATCTTGTTTTGGACATTGATTTGGACACCAGGTGGAAGTAGGACCTGTCGGGGCTGTTGTTGTTGTTGGGGAACTCTAATTGTTATTGGTAACGGTTTGGTGGCATTCTGCTGGGTGTTGGGCAGCATCATTCTGATGGGACCAGCTTTGACGAGTGTGGAGGTGGGCAAGGCAGCACGGTTCTGAAGAGAAGTAACTGCCCGCTGAGTGAGTACTAGGCCGTTTCCTGCTGCACCCTGTGTGGCGAGGAACATGTGCCTCTGGTTTGGACCACACACAAGGGCCGTTGTGTTACTTGGAGCAGCCAGAAGCATAGTACCAGTGGAAGGGTTTTTTGATATGGACCTTCCGTTGGGTTGTTGTTGGTTACTGTTCTTGGAGACCAGAGAGACTACTTTTTGGACAGCCCTGGGAGCCAGGTTCGGAAGCTTCTGCTGCGGGCCGTTCCTTATGCTAGTTTTGAGGTTGGTGTTGACGTGTTCGACGATGAAGGGCCTGATGTGCTCGTGCAGTTCCTTGTGTTTGTCTGAGCTCAGAATGTGGTAGAGCAGGTGCTCTGACGTCTCCGCCGGCATGTTACACATCCTGCAGAAGAATGTAGACAATTTGACCCCGCCCACTGTCTGTTCCGCTTCGTTCCGGTGACCATAGTAACGGTTCAACAACGATCCGTAGTGGTTCACCAGGACGTGTTTTCTCATGACATAGAACAGCGAGTCGTGGAACCCACAGCCTCGACACGAGTATTTGTCTCCTACGTCAGTGGTGGAGACTGAATGGATGGTAGTATGGGACGTGGTGGAGGTTAAAGTACATGAGGCACTGGTGGTTTTGGCCGAGCCCCCGTGGAACAGCTTGATGTGTTGATTGGTGACATCAGGCTGGCTGATGAAGGAACAGTTGGGGCAGGAGGACAGGGCGCTGATGTCCTCCTCCTCCTCGTGACAGCGCTGTACGTGTCCTCTGAAGGTGTACCATGACCGGGTAGAGAACCAGCACAGGGCACAGCATAGCATCTCCCTGCGATATGGCCACTGAGTGATTTAAATAATAATGATGAAGTTAGCATGTGATTTAAATATGAATGTTACATTTAAAATATAAAGTTAAGACATATTACAGTATTGCAACAGCTATTATGACAGAATAATAAATGACTTGTCGTCCACAATGATGAGCGTACCCTTTTTCTCCTTTTGCCATGGTAACCGTCCGTTAGATCCTCCCAGTCTGTGTTCTCAAAACAGTCGTCTCCTGCATCAAAGCATTTAAGATCCTGGAAAACAAAATAGACCAAGATAGGGTTAATCCAAAAATGAATCTATCAATATTCTATTAAGAGTAGCCACAGTGAACAAGGTCCCACTAATATCTGTGCTTGAACATTTGTAGTGTACAAACAGAACTTACATCCAACAACTTTTTGCAGTTGTCAAGTCCAATGTCACATAGAATATCTTTGACTCTCTTCCTTGATTGTCTGATTTTGTCCAGTTTCTCCACAGGTAGTTGGTACATCTTTCCCTGCACGAGCAAAACACAGCAGTAAATAAAAGGGTCATTTCACAAGCCAGATGTAGGCCTAGAAATAAAAACAATACATTTTAAATCAGCTTTTTTTGTATATACTGTAAACAATAACCACTTCAGTGTCAGTGATACAAGGCAGCATTTAGTGGAGGTGCCTCTTGATTAGTAGGCCAAGCAAGCGGTTGCCTCTGAATCCCATACATAGTTATATATAAAATGATAACAACTTTGTCATTAGTCATTGTTGGCGTAAATGGTACGTTCCTCGGTTTTCGTTACTGGCTACATGAACGCAATGCCAGCCAAAATGACCAGCCAAGTAGTAAAACTGATCATTTGGTCACTTCGTCTGCTGCGAAAAACTGCAGTTAAGAGAAGTTACATAATTTTGTGAATGGCACACTGACAGTTGGATGTTACTGGCTGGCAAATAACTACGAAGAATGAGCAGAGAAATAATAAACCACTGATAAATAATCAGGATGCATAATAATACTGCATCTGCGCAAGCCAGCTAAAACAGTTGTTAGCTAGCTGGATGACTGATGCTAGCATCGCATTTTGCCTAATTTGCATGCACACACAGACAGGTCACTGAGGTAACTTCACCACTCATACACATTTGGCGGCAGGATTTAAATATTTGGTGAATTGCAACAACGTTTTGGACACAATGTTAATCATGCAGATATATAGTGAAGATACATTTGGGAAAGTGTACCTTACACGACCTGGCAGTCGAAGAGAAAGCTCTCGACAGAGTGCGTGCTCGTGAGTCTGTTTTCACCAATCCGAGTGGAGAAGAGCTTAGGCGCGCGCACCACACGGCTATGAAAAATATACCATGAAATACTCGGCATGCACTTATCAAATCGTTTTCTTCGCCTATAATACCAATAATGGCAGAATTTCCTCTATTTTTAATCAACCATTTCTTTTGTTTGTTCTGTTGTAGAGCATCATCCAACTATTGATAGGAAACATGGCGCACAGGAAGTGAGGAAGTGACGTTTGCTCATTAACATATTGCATGGTCATGACCCTCCAATCAAATGAGTGTGTCTCTAATTCTTACCCTGGACCATTTTGAGCACAGTAGAACAATTGAGTTGACCTTGATCACCACTGGGGACCACACCTGTTGCCACCAGGTGTATCACACACATCAATTCAGATCATACCTGTTGCAGCTTGGGGCACCCTGTGAAATCACACAATAGGTAAACATGGCATATCTTCATATTGAATATAGAATACAATAGGAATTTTAATGGAATACATATAGAATTCTAGAATGCAAATGGACACATTTGCCTGGTTCAATGAGAGATTTCTGCAGCTCTAAGTATTTCTGGTCAATGTCATTTTCCCATAAGCAGAACATTATGACAACAAATATCATACCAGGTCAGATGTGAGCTCAAGACAGGGTCAAGCATTAGGTACTTGAACAATATTTTTGATAACTTATCAGCAAGCATGGTCTACATCTGTATTGTTGAAGTGGGTCAGGGAGACTGTTTTGTTTCATCTTTGAGTTAAACCTACGGGCCTACTGTAAGCAAATCACAAATAACTGAAACTGTGGTTGATATTTAGCCCACATGCTCTTTAATCAAAGTCTGTGGACAGAAAGGATGAAAACTCACAGATACAAATGCCAGTGGCTCACACAGTTCATAATGACACAGTTCATAATGACACAATTCATAATGACACAGTTCATAATGACACAGTTCATAATGACACAATTCATAATGACACAGTTCATAATGACACAGTTCATAATGACACAATTCATAATGTCACAGTTCATAATGACACAGTTCATAATGACATTTAGGACACACGTAATGGCTTGATATTTTGTTAAGGGGATAGTTAAGGATTTATTCCTCATATATGGCATTAGACATATTTATTTAACCTTTATTTAACTAGGCAAGTTAGTTAAGAACAAATTCTTATTTACAATGACGGGCCAATTGTGCGCCGCCCTATGGGACTCCCAATCACGGCCGGTTGTGATACAGTCTGGAATCAAACCAGGGTCTGTAGTGACGCCTCTAGCGCTGAGATGCAGTGACTTAGAGCGCTGTGCCACTTGTGAGATATAATAAAACCACAACAGTGCTGTAGCTTTGATAATACATTCTCTCTACACAATGCATCAGCAGTACATGTAAAGGACATGCACATTCACAGTATAACAACAAGTGCCAGAACTGGATTTACTAATAATACATAATGGTGTTTCATGACTATTTCCATATTAAATACTTAGGAGCTCCGCTTTGTGGTTTCAAATGTGCTGAGAGACTGATGCTGAGAGGGACAACATTTAAGTGGGTTCAAAAGGTCAGATCCCTGAATTCACAATGTATCATCAACACCCTATTCCCTTTATAGTGCACTACTTGTGACCAGGGTCCAGCTCAAAGCAGTGCGCTATATAGGAAATGGGGTGCCATTTGGGACCCAGCCAATAAGAAATGTCTCCTCCGTCTCAAGCATTGAAAAGTTATAACAAAGTCTGGCAGTGTTTGTAGCACAGGAGGTCGGTTGGACCTTAATTAGGGAGGACAGGCTAGTTGTAATGGCTGGAGCAGAATGAGTGGAATGGTATCAAATACATCAAACATGTGGTTTAATCAAACACGTGTTTTATACCATACCATTCACTTAATTCTGGCCATTTTTATGTGCCATCCTCCCTTCCCTGTGGTTTGTAGTGTTCTAGAATCTGACTGTAGAATCACAAGGTGATGACCATTCCGTCCTCCTCCACCCCTCCCCTCTGTAGCACCAGGCTGCGTCGTAGCTCTGTCCTCAGGGTGAGCAGGCTGCTGTGGTTAAACACACCTCCATTCATCTCCCTGATGGCTGGGCTGCTGCCGTAGTGCTGCTGCAGGGTCAGGTCTCGGTTCAGTCTGAGGTTCAGGTTAGTGAGGCTGGGCTGTGAGTGATAGGAGGTTGAGGAGATGACAGAGTAAGGTCGACGGGGAGGGGCGTCGGGTGGATGGCCTAGGAGAAGGCCTAGGACTCTGCTGGGGCTGGGACCAAGCCTGGGAACGGGAGGCTGTGGAGGTGGAGGCACTGGAGCGACGGGATGAGTTTCTGAGTCTTCTCTCAATCACAATGTCCAAGTCCTCGTCGCTCTGCAGCTCGTCATCAGTGAAACTGTAGGCTCCCACACAGATGGGCATGCTGTGGTAACTCTGACAGATGGGCGTGCTGTGGTAACTCTGGTAGTCTAAAGAGCTGACACTGCCTGAGTTTATCCCCGACATCCAGCTGCCGGTACGCACTATGTTATTACGCTGGTTCACCGGCTTCACCGTGATGATAAGATTGTGACTGTTTGCGATCATCATGTCTGTGACCTGGTCTAACACCTTGCCCATCACCTCAATCCCATTCACCTCAAGCACCTGGTCGTTAATGGCCAGCAGCCCTGTGCTCTCAGCCAGGCCTCCAGGGACCAGCCGTGAGATGAAGATCCCAGGTACCTTCTCCAGGCCGTGGGGAGTCACCCTCACAGTGGTCCCATCCCGGATATAGAACCCCAGGGGCCTCTCTGAGCCCTGGCGGTAAAGGCGCACCCGGCGCTGAGATGCGGGCAGGAAATCTGTGTCAATGATGGACGAGATGGGACGGAAGTCCTGCGGCCTGCTGATGTGGACCGTGGGCCTTTTGCGGTTCACGTCGCCGCGTGGCAGGGGGATCGCTGGCACCTTCCTCCGGCGCGTCACAGTGGCATTGGGGCAGAAGGTATTGTCGTCTACTTCCTCTGTGAAAAGGAAATCTGTTAGTACACGTCTTGAAAAGCAAAACTTGTCAAATGTACTAACTAGTCTAATTCCCCTAAGGGCTACAATGCAACTAAACTGATGCATTGTTTGTTTTACTGTGTGGGTCAATGTGGGCAAGAAACAACTTCTGACTTAGCACAACAACCAGGGCATAAATCATACTGTCAACATCAGAAAGGATTGCTGCAGAACATGTTCTGATTCTCTACAAACTATATAAACAGGAGTTCCTGAGGGTACATAAACAAGGGAAACAAATGTAGATAGTCCACTATGTAAACAAACATACGAAAATAGCAGCGCACAGCAATTACATGAAAATAAACATCAACCCTGGACAACTAAATTACTTCCCCTTCTGCTGCTGGTGGAGACACACATAAACAACTTCCCTGATGCAAACTCTGATAAATCCCTTATGACGAAGGCTTGCAAAGAAGGATATTTGAATTCCAGTCTCAGCTTTGGATGATATGTTATCTCAGTGTTATTGAAGCCTATCGATGTTACCTGGTTTTTATTACCTTTTTAATGACAGACAACCATAATAACTGGCTTAGTCTTGCATAATTACAGCTAGTTGTGTTTAGGGCTTCAGAGTAAAACAACTGGCTGGTCTGGTCTGTTCTGGGTGTATACCTTGTCTCTGTATGAAGATCCGCAGTAAGGTAGGAGCAGTGGACACGGCCTTGCAGAAGTTGCCATCGTTATTGATGGGTAGTAGCTCTCCCTGGATATCTGCATAGCCAATGATGACGTCACTGCTGGTTAGACGGTGCAGGCGCAGGATGAGCTTGTAGAAATCTTGGAACTCCCCGGGGTTGGAACGGTTAAGAGAAAACCTTCTGAACTCTGCTCCATACTAAAGACAGAATGTTTCGGAGAAACTTTGATCGATAAAGAAAAGTTGTCCTTTCCATACTTATTAGACAAATCAAATCAATTCATTGATGAATGCGTTTTTGATATTGAGTGTCAGCAATGTATTAGGCTACTGGACTAAACTATGATATGGAGCAAAATATACATGTACCTGTAGATCAGCCAAGAATTGTGAGCAGAAAATCTATCTAGCTTATAGCCATAATATTGGCTATTACATATGCAGGTAATAACACATTACTTAGAATCTAAAATATAATGTTATGACAGGTAAAACTAGAAATTAATGGGTGAATGGACCACCACATTGGTGGTAAACAGATTATTTCATACCATAAAAGCATAAACGTATTTTTTGAAATAACAGTAGCCTACACTAGGGTGACATATTGGTTGTAGGACTATATATAATTTTAGTCAAGGACCGTTATTCTTCCATTTATCGGGAGCACATTGCGCAGCTAGACAGCATCCTCTCCAAATGGAACAATAGTCAGCCCATAAAACAGGATGCCCAACTCCCGCGCGGCTACTTACTTTGCTTTTCACTTCCACTGTCGCACGATACTGCAAAGAAGACTGCGATTTACTTAAACTCCGATTCATTTTCTTATTCTTCAGAACCCCACTGGGTTCCCCACTGGGTTCTGTGTGGGTTGTAGACTACTACGTCTGTGGGTTCAGTTTGATCCACTGTCTGCTGCCTGTGCGTAAAGTTACGCTTCTTCATACAAAGCCGTTTGCCCGTACTTCTGCCGGAGTAGTTACTGCTTTCTTCTGTCACATAAAAAAACTGTGTTGTTCCCCGCTGACTGGTGCGGGACCGGGGCCGAAGGATTGGGTAAAGTTAACCATCATGACATCACCGCCCCCATCCTTTCCATAGCTTCCCTCTCCTCTCCACCGGAGGACGCAGTTTCTTCTCTTAAAGTGCTGTAGGGATGGATTACATTGGACTACTAAATATCTTATAACTTTGCTTCTGTAACGCTTTTCTTGTGGTGAAGGAGAGGCGGACCAAAACGCAGCGTGGTGGTTATTCATGGTTCTTTAATATAGACACTATACATGAATAAACTAACAAAACAAGACTTGTGAAAAAACCAAAACAGCCCTATCTGGTGCAAACACAGAGACAGGAACAAACACACAGTGAAACCCAGGCTACCTAAGTATGATTCTCAATCAGAGACAACTAAAGACACCTGCTTCTGATTGAGAACCATACGAGGCCGAAACATAGAAAAACCCAAATCATAAAAAAACAAACAGACTGCCCACCCCAACTCACGCCCTGACCATACTAAATAATGACAAAACAAAGGAAATAAAGGTCAGAACGTGATAGCTTCAGATTTACTAAATATTTATAACATTTGATGTATATATTTGTGACGCATTAATACACAAAAAAAACCAGGTGTGTCAAGTTGTTTATTTTGCAGTTAGAAATACAGTGTGCATAATGCTCTAAAACTTTATAATCAGTGGTTATAATGAGTTAAATCAACAGTCAATATGAAGTGATATAAGTTACAGTACATTTCCATGTACTGTCTGAGAAGACATATTCACCATTCAGAAGCAATATATTCCATTTCTATCCAACATTCTATTATCTATAGTGTCATAACTTCTATAGAATTTTCCAGGACGGAGCTATGATTAGGTGCTTATTAATGTGGATGGTGAAGACTTCTCTGATCAGTGACACTGCTGCATTGTGGTGGCTAAGTCTCAATACTAAATATCTCATTTTCCTCCTCTCCTTTCCTTCATCCCCACTGGATAGATTTACCCCATCGTCCTCCTTCCTTCCACATTCTGCTAGATCAGTGATGGTGGAAGTTAGGACCCTCTAAGGCAGGTCTTCTACAGCAATGGTTCCCAAACTGAGAGGTCGGCAGGGGGAGGGGTCCCCCCCCGGGGAGGGGTCCCCCCCAATTATTATTATTATTATTATTATTAGTTATTTTTTGAAGGAATTCAGTCTGGCTTTAAACTTACTTTTGAAAGTTGTAATAGTGGAATGCACAAGGTGCAATTGTGAAATTGTGTGGTGCATCATCAGTTCCTCTTGTCATGTGTGATTGCAGACCTTAGAGAGCTATGTATATATAACTGGTCAGAAATGTCCAGATCAACTAGCCCATGTCAGCTAACATTTTTTTTATTTTTTGTTTTTCTAGCCCATAGATATTGTGGTCATCTTTTAGTCACACAAATATCACATGTATACACATTAGACATGGCAAAATGTATGGAATTGCAAGAATATTTTGGTTTAAAACTGCAACATTTTATTTGCACCCCATGACAAAATGTGTTGAATTGCAGGAAATAAATTTAAACCTGCAAAATTCTCTCCACCAACAAGAGGGGTGTGAACAGTTTGTGTCATGAACATTGCTTGTGCCCATAGAAATAGACATGGCGCGGGATGTTCCCCAATGCTGGAAGGGGGGCACCCCGAGGACCCCGAAGGGCCGCACTGAAAGTGTTGTATTACCTTGCTGTCAAAATGTGAGAAAAAAAATAGTCCTTTATCCATCATTTTAGAAATTTGTTCCCTGACTGTGTAGCTCTAATTTCAGGGATTATTAGCGAGCTGGACACAGTCAAGATACTGTATGAATGTTTCCTAAATATTTGAGGCTACTCAAACCACCCATGGGCCGGATTGGACCCCCTCGTGTGCGGGGCCGTATGTTTGACACCCCTGCTCTAAGGCATGGCAGCTAGTTAAAACTGGCATGGAGGGTCCAGGGTGATTCCTGAGGAATAGGGTGAAGTTGCCCCTAGATGCCGATTTTGGTTTTAAATTTTGCATTTTGCCCACTAATGGTTCAGGTTAGGATTGGGGGAATAGAAACTGATCCTAGATCTGTACCTAGAGGAAACTTCTCTGACCTACACCTTGACCTCATCGGGAGGATGGTTCCCTCCTAGTACTGCCAGGGCGTTAGTCACCATCTTCTCCACCATTATCTGCGTCGTCTCAACGGAGTGGGTTCCTATGTGTGGCAGGATGATGACATTTGGAAGAGCAGCAAGGAGGTGGCCTCTGAAATCAACAGAAATGTGTTATTTGAGGGTTACAAAGTGCCTAAAGAAAGTATTTTCAAAATGTAACTAGGCCACTCAGGAACCTTCACTATCTTCTTGGTAGATTTGGCTTTGTGTTGTAGGTTATTGTTCTGCCGAAGCAGGTTTTCCTCTAGGATTGTGCTTAGCTCCATCCTGCTTTTTTTCATCCTGAAAAACACCCCGTCTTTGCCAATGTCAAACACACCCACACCAAGCTTGAAGATAAGGAGGCATTTACTCAGTGATGTGTTGGATTTGCCCCAAACATAAGGCTTTGCATTTAGGCCAGAAAAGTGTATTCCTTTGCCATGATTTAGTTGTTTTTTTTACAGTATTATTTTAGTGCCTTTTGTCCATACATATACTGTATATGAATGTATATTTATTATTTGTATTCCTCTTTTCACTCTGTCATTTAGGTTATTGTGGGGTCAATACAATGTTGTTGAGCCATCCTCCGTTTTCTCCCATGACAGCCCCTAAGCTCTGGAGCTGTTTTCAAATTCCCAATGGCCTCATGGTGACATTCCTAAGCAGTTTCCTTCCTGTCCTGCAGCTCAGTTCAGAAGGATGACTGCATCTTTGATGTGTTTGGGTGATTTAATACATCATCCACAGCATAATTATTAACTTGACTAAGATATATTCAATGTCCGATTCGTTATTGTTACCCATCTACCAATCACTGCCCTTCATTATGAGGCTTTCGAAAAGCTCCCTGGTCTTTGTAGTTGAATCCGTGCTTGAAATACTTGACTGAGTGACCTTACAGATGCTGTATGTACTGTATGGGGACAGGGGAAGGGGTAGTCATTAAAAAATAATATCAACCTCTATCTACAACCTCCCACTCTCACACAGAGTGAGTCCACATAACTTAAGTGATTTCTTAAGCCACATTTTACTTCCAAACTAATTTAGGCTTGCCCAATCAAAGGGGGTGAATACTTATTGAATTTCTATATTTTAGTTATGTAATTTGTATTAATTTGTAACATTTTCACTTTGACATTACGGAGTACTCTGGAGCGCTTGAGGGGTTCAGTGTAT